>NW_018408890.1:84671-219653 GCF_002113885.1 Mizuhopecten yessoensis | reverse complement strand
GGGGGGGGTATTATACCTCTCTTTGTTTGGTTCTCCTCAGTGTCAGTACTTGCTCTTGTTTTATGTTTGTATTTTGTTTCACATTGACTTTTGAGTTCGGACCTTGTACTGTCTATGCGACACATTTTTCACCCCGTGTAAGTCGATATTAACCTATTACTCATATTACATAATGTTGTATATACCAGTATATTCCTGTTTGTGTGATTATCCACCTCGGTATCATATCTTGGTCACCGTGATAGTATTAATGTAGTGCTGCACGTGTTATTGTTCTTTTAATCTTCATTATCTTACTAACACGATAAAACAGCCCACGAACCTACAACTCATCATCAAATATTAGAAAAAAAGGAAACAAAACATACAAGTTTCTTGGATTTAAACTACTTAAAGACAAGAAATAGAATATACTATTTTGCAGTTTTGGGAAAAGCAATTTGAAGAAGTTGTTTGTAATAATTAGTTACGCTAACAATGCCCGGCACAACTGAATCCCAGAGAAAGCGTCTCCCGACCGTCTAAGGTGGCGACTGTTCATGAAAAAGTTATGAGGAAGTGGATTATATAACAGTTTACAGGGCATGCAAAAACGATTATATATTATTAGAGCTTGCCTCAGCACGTCCCGATAGTTACAAATGTAGTCTGCGTCCGTGATGTACTGTAATAGCCCAAACTAGCGGAAAAAATATCGATCGCACCAACCAACTGGAGCTGCAGTTGATAATACGGTTGTAATTACAATGACTGGTATACAAAACAGAAAATCGTTATATAAAAAGAAACCATAAGGAGAGCGAAACAATAAACGAACAAAAACGAATGAAAACTCGTAATCTGAAACAGCAGTGGAAATATGTGTCCCTATGGAAATAAAATTTCTAAAGAGTGCAATAGTCTGCTGTTCGTTAGCCTGGGTATGCAGGACCTCGACAAAACTCTTCATACTTTTGGTCTGTCTGCACATCTTCGTACAAGGTCATACATAGCTATACACGAAAGGGGGATACATATGTGACCTGAAACACAACACTCTTTTGTTAGGCGTTTCAAATCATTGTTGGTGGACATATGGTAATTACTGTGCATATATACATATATATTTATGTAGAATTGCGCTACGGAAATGCATGTAAGTTTATATCAATTTCAAAATGTATGGAAATGTATCAACCGATATGGATTGTATGTAAATATAAACAGTAAAACTAACAACTTCGATTGTGTTTTAATTGTATCTAAGCCGTATCCCATGTTGAAAAAGGATTCTGGAATCAAGAATTCCTAAAGTAAAGTTTCTTCGATGTCAAATGGAAATGAATGTGAGATGCTCTTTAAATACTAAATACTATACTAAATGGGAGATTCTCGTGATCATATTACATTGTATTTAGACACCATCGGTTCGTCTGTCTACTAGTAAACCTTAAATTAGATAGTGTTCCTTTTTCTCATAAAACTTCAAACAAGTGCATTTTGTACGGGGATAAATGGTTTTAGTGGATGTGGTAAGTAACGCCAGCATTCCTATACAGCCTATCTTTACCGGATCGATCGTATTATTAAAAGATGTCTGTGTCCATATGCGTCGTCATATTGACTTGATCAAGCTCGATAAAACCTGATAAATAAAGAAACCCAATGTTGAACTAAATTTCTTAAGTGGGTGTGATATTTAAGAAGACCTTAGAATGATGTAACAGGAGCAGTGTCCTATGTTATGTTACGCCTCTTTCGATTACATTTCTACCTTATACTAAATGGTGAAGGATCATGATGGCAATCTTGATATTGGTCACATACAAAAATATGATGCATGTTCACTTTAACCTTTATCTAAGGTGATGATTACGGGTGTCATATTTTAACTATGTCGTATACATCGTTTACAATACTGTGGTTTACATGGCAATAAGTAGTCGTGAATGTTTTTTGGTACTTTTTTTTCAATTTATTTTTCTTGACTTTGATCGTAGTTGTAAGTAACAGCACAACAGAAACTATGTGTGCTTCCCTCTATGGAATAAGAGGAAAGTGCAGAATGTGTAAGTAACGCAATGATCGTGACTAAAATAAGAAAATAATGTACTAATACGTTAATTATATTATACTGTGGTAATACTCATTGTTAAAGTCTTACCGAGACACCCGCGAATATTCGCATATATCAAAGTTTATGAGTATTTATTAAGTATCTAACAAATCATATTTCTCGAAAGCATTTAGAACACTGTAACATTTTCCTGGACCACACGAGTTACGAAGTGAGCCAGCTTACATGATCGAAGTATCTAAAATATTGTCAGGCATATATGATACAGCAGGATCAACGGGCTTCTATTAATTAAACAAGACAAAAGAACTCGAGCGCATTCATTCTGCATGGACAAATCAAGAAGTAGATTAGACGTTCGTAAATACTCGTTTACTCAGCGTGTAGTCAGCAGCTGGAACTCCTTACCCGAGAACGTGGTCCAAGCACCGAATATTATAACATTTAAAAATCGCCTTGATAAGTTTTGGGACACTGGCGACAGGATGTTTACAATAACACCCGAGTGATGTCACATACACTATATTACATGTATATAATTATTATTTGAAGGACTGTGATCTGAATATAAGGGCAAATGTATATGCGTTTAGAATAATCTAAGTTAATCTAAGTTAATATCGCAGATAAATACAAATAAACACAGTGAGTGTGATCCCAGTCACTCACTCGGTGTTATACTGATCATTCTATGGCGTCATACATTGAAGTAATGCATGATAGTGTTAAGGTGAGATGATAGAAACAGATAAAAGAATAAAAAGTGTTGGCCACGATTTGGAATGTAATGTGAATTCAAAGCGACAGAAAGTCTGTTACTCACTGATGAGTTTCTGTTGACGTCACTCGACCTCCCAAAAATCTTATGAAAAAATCCGAACCACAACATTATCAGGACCCAACATTTATCCCCAAACATTATCAGGAAATATCTACACAGCCCTATAATCACTATTAAATTTGGACGGCCACTTACCCTCTAAACATTAGCGAATCTTAACAAACACGTACCCCCCCCNTAAATATTGTCGAATCTGCACAAACACTTACCCCGAATCATCATACAAATTGGACAGACACTTACCCTGAAACATGATCAGATCTGAACTAACAAGTACATCTCAACATCATCAAATTAGGACAAAGATGTGCAAACAGAAGCTCCTATACCACAATCGGTTTAAATACGCCATTGTTTTATACGAACACACAACCAAATTCCTATGCTTAATGATACCGATTTGACGAAAGGATCTACAATCAGTGTGAACATTAAGTGTGTTTCTAGTCATTTTCCGTCACCAACTGGTTGACTCTACTGATGGAACCTTGTAGCAATTTATTGTCGTTGTTTATCGTAATATTGTAGCTTGGTTTATTCTGCCATGGTTGACACGTTTGACCTTCTGCATAAAGCTTGACCAATTTTTAAAAGAATTTCTTCCTATTTCTAGTGATTACTTTGTAATTGTAAGGTTTTGGTAATTGCTAGCATATTACAGTATCATACAACGACGTCCACAGCATGTGTTTAGTAAGGAAATGTATATACCGAACATGTATAGCTATGGAGTGCTGTGTCTGTCTCTAGATGGTAAATATGCCACATGGTTAGGACACTTCCTTTTCTTTTTATTTACGAGATGCGTAAGTGTATCTGCCTAAACGTCCTTCATGTCAAGGTCGTGAATGAGCATATCTCCGGATCATCTTATATAAACAAATCTCTGACGCACAACTCGTCGATGCAAGATATGCATTATATGCGTCCGTCTGAATGTCCTTACATGTCGCTAGTTCCCAAGGCTTTATTTATGTTCGTGATTATGTAAAGTATGCAGCACCTAACAACTATACCTCGACACCAAATTACAACGATGTTCAGATAAGGTGATCTGTTTATGCACTATCATTTTAAAACGTAGAAATCTAGGTCATATTTTTCGGAACAAAGGTCAGAATATTTTTAGGCTTTTCAAATGTTTGCATCATGTTATCATTATGTTTTAACGCTATAAAAGTAATTGCCCGGTTATACTAGTCATATGCGACCTTCCGAGGATATTTATATTGTTATGGAGGTGTGTAACCCGTAACAATGATATTTGTCAAGCTGTATCGGTTATATGCCACATATTCGGGATCGTTATATATTGGTAGAGGTATATAACCCGTTATGAATGATATTTGTCAAGTTATAAGGGATTTATACAGCATTCCTATGGTTATATAGGATCCATACACTAGTCTTAAGGATGCATGCCTCGTTTTAAAAGTATAAACCTGGTCATAACGATGTATAACATGTTATAAAGGTATATACCACATTATAATGATATACCACCGAGTTGTAAATGTTATATGCATCGTTATTGAAGATACATACCATGTTATAAAGTATGTACCTCGTTATAAAAGTTATTCGCCTCGTCACAATTGCTGTATAATGTGATATAAGGGTGATATACCCCGCTGTAAAGAGTATACGCCACATTATAAAGAATATCTACCTCGTTATAAAGTATATACCTCACTATAAAGATTATTGATTTCGTTATAATGTGTGTATAATAACAAGAGTATATCCCCCGCTATTAAAGGTTAAACACCACATTATAAAAAATATCTACCTTGATATAAGTATCAAATATTAGTCCTTAATATTATTTTTATTGATAATTGTACAGTTTATAAGTGTTCTATAATGTTCACAGTCGTGTTGTTTTCGACTAAACGCTTTTCATTGAAACACACTATTATAAATTCTTAATCTGGGCTGGATGAATATTACGCTTTTAATGTTCAACTGGCATCTGTATAAGGACGCATCAACTAAAAATTAAATAGTACATAATGATATTATAACATTTTCCTAATTATAAACTATTAGTAACAATCAATCATAAGAATTATCGAATTGAATATCATATTTTATATATTAACTTACCTGATATGTTCCTCGTGTGATTAGCATCCGATATTGAATTGATTAAAATCCATTAATTGAATTTGATGGATCGTTTCTTGTACCCACGTCGGACAACACTTCAGCAATAAAATGATAAAATCCTGAGCTGTGTGTTACTCCACTCACTGTTTACTGTATGTATACACTCAATACACTGTTGGCGGAGGTGTATTAAAGGCGACGTGTGTATCAGAGTAATACTGTCGTCTGCTCTGTTAGACGTGTATACAGTCTAAGGTACCGCACAACAGTTTAACTCCCGATCCATGTTAAATGTACGGTGAGACGGGGGTGCTCCACCTCGCTACATACAAGGACGCTATGAATGTCATCTTAAATTTCCTTTCATTTCAGAATGTACACCAGGAATTGTGCAACAGGCATAGCTTCTATAAGCTCTCTCTTTACAAAAAATAGCAGCATATAGACATCATATGAACGGTACTTCTACATATGTGTCTTTAAGTATTAAAATAAGGGATTATTTGTATTTTGATTTAAATTTGACAATACATATTTCAATTATCGCAATTGTTGTAAGAGAGATCATTTGACAATATTGATTGAGAATCTAATATAAACGTCTGGTGTCTCTAATGTAATTCATCAATTTGATTTGGAATGTTTAAGTTCAAGAAAATACTTAATTATTGTGTTTTACTTCTTATATTTTTAAATACTTTTTTTAATAATAATAATTTGAGGTTCTTATATACCGCTTTATCACAACCTAGTTCGTAGGTCGTCTCAAAGCGGTTCACAAATTATTATCCTTGGTTATAGGGCATTTGCAACCAGCCAATATCTTTCTCAACTCCCTGGGGAGCATAAAGCCGTTGCTGCCATTTCGGCGCTCACAGTTAGCATTCAACAATTCTAGCACTGCCCAACCACGTACTCATTTACAGATGAGTAGACTGGAACAAGTGGAGTAAAGTATCTTGCTCAATGATACAACACAGTGCTGTGCCGTAGCTCGAACCCGAAACCCTTCTGTCACGAGCCGGGCGTCCCACCACTGGACTACCGTGCCTCCTTTAAACGTTTCAAAAGGTCAACATAAATAGATAAATAACCAAACTAAAGGTAGACATAAAATAATATCACCATATCAACACAAAAAGGCAATACAAAACACAGCAACAGGAAGCTTGCAGACACCAAAACAAAACGAAAGACATCGTGGATTCCTACAAAATAATAGAAACGAAACAAGAAACGAATTTCCATCAGGTGGCCTGATTCAATACCAACTGAATATTACTGAATGCTGACTGACAAATGTCTGGGCGAAGGAGAATTTAGGTGAGAGGGTCATGTCTTACTAGTCTATTATATCTATACTAAACGTGCTACAAACATGATATGTTTCTGTAAACTACTGATTACAGAGAACTAACTTAAACCTTTTAAGATTCATAAACCGAGTCGGACATTCAAGGTTTGGTAAATTACATCAAATGTATGTAGATATATATGTATCAACCTTGCTGTTTGGAAACACGATTCTTTGTTTCTCTTAGATTAATCGTGTATCACAAGGCATTTGAAAAAGAAATAATCATGTCTCTATACAAAATAAATAGATATTTTCTAGAGAGGCTACGGATAAGGGCAAAATGACCCGGTAACTCGAGCGCGTGAAATCGACACTGTTTTATTTCCCCGTCAGGTGATCACTCTTATCCAATCATATATGCTGTTATATGGACGGGATACAATATTACACTTTTAGCGAAACGTGAATAAATGTAAAAGTTAGTTTCAGGATAACGTGTTGATTTACTTGATTTGTCCATAAAAAATATTATCACTATGATATAAAGAATTAAGGTTTATGAACTGCCAATCAAAGGACCAGTGAAACTTGAAAATATGAACCATGTGAAAAACATCACATACTTACGTACGTAGCCCTTTGAATTATGTTTATCTATTATCAGAAATAGAAATATGCATCAACCCCCACCCCCACCCCAAAATACCACACACACACACACAAACATGAGTGTCCCCAGCGGTTATCCACCTTGTCACGTGTTAATGACGCTGCTAGATGGATCACTGCGATAGTTAGCTGCCGTCCTGGGTTCGACTCCTAGCCAAAGCACTTGGAGAAAAGCGACATTGTAAAAGAATACTATAATCATCAAGTACAAAACTAATTTGTTTCGAATATATACATTGGTGTAGATTTCCATTCATAGTTGTCGATTTAAAGCCTACCTCCGTTTGTATTGTTTATAGGAGGCACGGTAGTCTATAGTGGTAGGACGCCGGGCTCGTGACCAAAGGGTTGCGGGTTCGAGTCACGGCACGGCACGGCACTGCGTTGTATCTTTGAGCAAGATAATTTATTCCGCTTGTTCCAGTCTACTCAGCTGTAAATGAGAATTGTAGAATGCTTTTGAGACGACCTGGGAACTAGGTTGTGATAAAGCGGTATATAAGAACCTCGAATTATTATTGTTAGTTGTATACAGTGGATTGTACGTAAATGTAGATATGTAATTGTACTGCACATACGGGCCACCATACCACGGGTGTATTGGAGCATTGCTATCCGACACTTACTGGAACACGTTTGATTTTAAAACGATCCTTGAATGCCCTATTACAGATTATCAATGTGAGATAGGATGGTATCAATACAGCAACATGTAACAGACAGGTATAATGGGTTTGTATCCAAGTATACACCTCGCCCTGTACACGTCAAGTATGGCATAGATGACTAATCAACTTTTACTGATAGGTCCAATAACAATACATAAATACCAAAACAAAGGTCTGTATGTACAACAGAACAGAGGTCTGTATGGACACCAAAACAAAGGTCTGTATGTACACCAAAACAAAGGTCTGTATGATCTTCTGAACACCGGTCTTAATGTACACCAAATCAGAGGTCTGTATGTACACCAAAACAAAGGTCTGTATGTACACCAAAACAAAGGTCTGTATGTACACCAACACAGAGGTCTGTATGTACACCAAAACAGAGGTCTGTATGTACAACAGAACAGAGGTCTGTATGAACACCAAAACAAAGGTCTGTATGCACACCAACACAGATGTCTGTATGTACACCAAAGCAGAGGTCTGTATCTACACCAAAACAGGGGTCTGTATTACACCAAAACAGAGGTCTGTATGTACACCAAAACAGAGGTCTGTATGTACACCAAAACAGGTCTGGATGTACACCCAAACAGAGGTCTGTATCTACACCAAAACAGGGTCTGTATGTACACCAAAACAGAGGTCTGTATGTACACCAAAACAGGTCTGGATGTACACCAAAACAGAGGTCTGTATCTACACCAAAAAAGGGTCTGTATGTACACCAAAACAGAGGTCTGTATGTACGACAAAACAGAGGTCTGTATGTACACCAAAACAGAGGTCTGTATGTACACCAAAACAGAGGTCTGTATTTACACCAAATCAGGTCTGGATGTACACCAAAACAGAGGTCTGTATCTACACCAAAAAAGGGTCTGTATGTACACCAAAACAGAGGTCTGTATGTACGACAAAACAGAGGTCTGTATGTACACCAAAACAGAGGTCTGTATGTACACCAAAACAGAGGTCTGTATTTACACCAAATCAGAGGTCTGGATGTACACCAAAACAGAGGTCTGTATTTACACCAAAACAGGTCTGGATGTACACCAAAACACAGGTCTGTATTTACACCAAAACAGGTCTGGATGTACACCAAAACAGAGGTCTGTATTTACACCAAAACAGGTCTGGATGTACACCAAAACAGAGGTCTGTATTTACACCAAAACAGGTCTGGATGTACACCAAAACAGAGGTCTGTATTTACACCAAAACAGGTCTGGATGTACACCAAAACAGAGGTCTGTATTTACACCAAAACAGGTCTGGATGTACACCAAAACAGAGGTCTGTATTTACACCAAAACAGGTCTGGATGTACACCAAAACAGAGGTCTGTATTTACACCAAAACAGGTCTGGATGTACACCAAAACAGAGGTCTGTATTTACACCAAAACAGAGGTCTGTATTTACACCAAATCAGAGGTCTGGATGTACACCAAAACAGAGGTCTGTATGTACACCAACATGTATAGGGATCCTTATTCTCGGTAACTACAAAATATATAAAAATAAAGAGTCAGCATGTAGGACTTTTTTTTCTTGTAAGGTAAGTACATGTAGGACTCTTTATTCTCGTGAGGTAAATCCCTGTAGGACTCTTTATTCTCGTGAGGTAAATCAATGTAGGACTCTTTATTCTCGTGAGGTAAATCCATGTAGGACTCTTGAAAACAAATATGGTGATGCAATGGGAACAGGTCGGTGGAACATTGGAAATAGTCACATAAGATGTCTGTTGGGCTTGATTATATATTTATTAGTTTATTATAGTGTCATACATTCAGTTATATCACAACATTTTTAGCATGTCAAATAAAAGATTAAATGGCCAGTCTATCTAACAGATTTATGAGATAATTGAATACAAAATTACACAGCATAACCGAAATAGCATATTCTCATATTCACAAATAGCATATCTCTTCATATCAAAATAACTAACTTGAGTACTATACAAGCTATTAAAACAATTTGCTGATTCGTTTATCAATATATTTTTATATCTTTATGACAAATATTTGTATATAATAGAAGTGTATCTGTCCACAGGCTCCTGCTGTTAGAATCGGGTGTTTTATGTTTGTTTAAAATTTGACGTCACCTGTTTATGTTTGTTTAAAATATGACGTCACCTGTTGATGTTTGTTTGAAAAATAAGACGTCACCTGTTTAAGTTTGTTTAAAAAATGACTTCATCTGACTTGATCTGTTTATGTTTGTTTAAAATATGAAGTCACATGTTTATGTTTGTTTAAAATATGAAGTCACATGTTTATGTTTGTTTAAAATATGACGTCACCTGTTTATGTTTGTTTAAACTATGACTTCACCTGTTTATGTTTGTTTAAAATATAAAGCCACATGTTTATGTTTGTTTAAAATATGATGTCACCTGTTTATGTTTGTTTAAACTATGACGTCACCTGTTTATATTTGTTTAAACTATGACGTCGCCTGATTATTTTTGTTTAAAATACGACGTCACCTCTTTATGTTTGTTTAAACTATGACGTCACCTGTTAATGTTTGTTTAAACTATGACGTCGCCTGATTATGTTTGTTTAAAATATGACGTCACCTGTGGTGACATTATTACATAGTCAAAGAAGGTAAACACGACGAAATCAATAAAACAAATATCCATCCAAGCAAGCACCTGTGTGTGTGTGTTCATACCTATCAGGTTAGGTATACAATCAAGCTTTCGGTTTATCTGATATATTATCTTAAGGACCTGTCGTTAAAAATCTTCCCTCTTCTACGTTTGCAGTGTTTCACAGCTTTTTTGGTCGTTCCTCTGTATGTATGTGAACAGGTTTCGTAATATTAATCAACTTCAATGAAATCAATGAAAATCTAGTTGCAGGTTCTATTGATGGTGGTTGTATCGAAGATGAAACAAGTGAGCATTTCCTCCTATCTTGTAGACATCCTTTACTTGTATATCTTCATCCTGTTGAATCTGTAGACATCCTTTACTTGTATATCTTTATCCTGTTGAATCTGTAGACATCCTTTACTTGTATATCTTCATCCTGTTGAATCTGTAGACATCCTTTACTTGTATATCTTCATCCTGTTGAATCTGTAGACATCCTTTACTTGTATATCTTCATCCTGTTGAATCTGTAGACATCCTTTACTTGTATATCTTCATCCTGTTGAATCTGTAGACATCCTTTACTTGTATATCTTCATCCTGTTGAATCTGTAGACATCCTTTACTTGTATATCTTCATCCTGTTGAATCTGTAGACATCCTTTACTTGTATATCTTCATCCTGTTGAATCTGTAGACATCCTTTACTTGTATATCTTCATCCTGTTGAATCTGTAGACATCCTTTACTTGTATATCTTCATCCTGTTGAATCTGTAGACATCCTTTACTTGTATATCTTCATCCTGTTGAATCTGTAGACATCCTTTACTTGTATATCTTCATCCTGTTGAATCTGTAGACATCCTTTACTTGTATATCTTCATCCTGTTGAATCTGTAGACATCCTTTACTTGTATATCTTCATCCTGTTGAATCTGTAGACATCCTTTACTTGTATATCTTCATCCTGTTGAATCTGTAGACATCCTTTACTTGTATATCTTCATCCTGTTGAATCTGTAGACATCCTTTACTTGTATATCTTCATCCTGTTGAATCTGTAGACATCCTACCTTTTGGCGATACGTCTTTACAACTCGCGGACAATGAACCTATATTTGATAGTGTCCAAACGTTCACATTGCACACAAACCGTTTCGAGCTTTAGGAGTTACTGCTAACACTACATTACTTTTTTTCATTTTCATTAAGCGCGATAGTTGTCATAACTGATCACTACATTCATTACCAGTACAGTATTATTTATTGTACATATCATGTACATTCTATAAATATACCCGTATGTTACTGTGAATAGAAATGTATCCCTTACCATAGTACATTAGTCTATCTCGCATATTGTATATACACAATTGTATATCTTTACCCTGTTGATAAACTGCTCTTTCCTATATCCCCCATTCTACTCACTTTCTGTATTCCTTACCTTCTCCTATAGCTATCTGATCGGCCTCTTGTGAAATTTTTAAAGGAGACAGATTTACATAAGTTTCAATCTTTTTTTCTGAATCCTTGTTGTATAAAATGTTTGTTTATGAAATGTTATTGTGAAATAAAATAAAGTTTTAAATCACTCAACTTCGAAATCGGAACTCTCCTTTTTGATACACAAATCTTTCTGCAGTACAACAATTTGTGTATTGAGAGCGGAGGCCTTGGATATTGAACATGAATAACAGCAATTTACAAAGGAAAGTCTTATTGGTAGTGTTCACATGGCATTATGAGGTTTTACGTTAATAATAACGACAGTAAATTAATTTTGAGCTGATTAGGTCACGAAAGTTGATACAAGCACATCGTACACAGTACGTTACCTGCTGTAATTATTTACAGTTATAACTATTCGGTAAGGACCCGTATTCGTGAAACCAATCACATGCTGGAGCATGAATTCTGTGCTGAAGCCAAATTTCTTAAGTTAACTCACTTAACTATTGTAATACAGTCAAAAACTCGAGTGCAGACAATGTAAACAATTTTCGGCTGAAAGTCTCTCCATATTTCTTCCAAATCATTGAAGAATGTAATTTTTAAGATATTGGGCTTGAGCACTAAATCTGAGGTTGAGCACGAGAATGGTTTCATTCATACGGCCCAGGAGTCTACTTAAGCGTCATGTACTTTTCAACAAGTTAAATTCGTACGTATAATTGATCATTCAAATTTTTATCTTGATGTCAATGCTTTTATGTTCAAGTTTGATGTTGATCGAGAAGTATGTATGATATTTCTGATAATAATAAAAAGATAATTGTTAATATTATTGATCGAGTGCCAAGCGCTTGTTTATTTGCCCAGACAACAATGTAACGATGATATGCGTTTCCTCATAAATGATTAATTAAGGTGTATTAGCTTACAGGTTAATTGATAGAAATGTTTATTTAAATCTATGTTATTGTCATTTCTGAAACAAATTGCGATACATCACAATAAATATAACCCGAATACCAACCTTAAGGCGAGAACTACCGATCAATTTAAATACCATGATTTGTATAAGATTATGCTACAATGGGGCCATTGATATAAGCATTTAATAAGTTACATTTGTTTGTAATATCAAATAAAATATCAACAGGGCAGGACAGTCTACGTTTGAATATATTTCTGACGTATTAGTTTTTTTATATTCAAAACAGTATATCTCATTAACTATGTTCCTTTCCCATCCAAACACTGTTTCGCGTACTGAAAGCATAGGAAGAAAACTATTATAGATTGTCTTTTATCTAATGACTACTCTGCATTTATAGCATGTAAAAATGTAATTAAAACGTTTGTTTTTATTCACTCTCACAAACTTGTCTTTCAGCGAAATTGAAAAGAAATATCACAGTGACAAGTACGAAATCAAGCTTCAAACTAAAACCAGGTGTTCCGGAATAGCAAGCGTTCCATGTACATTTGTACCACGTGTAGCACTAACGATTATTTTATTAATAAGGGAAATTAAAGTAGATGGCTGTCTTATAACACGTTTTTGTTTTAGTGACTTGGTAGGCTTCCTAAATGATGAAATGATTGATACACCTGGAGTTTCGAGAATGCAATATGTGTATCGAGTTCCATACTCTAAATTCCTTTGGATTTCGGGGGAGACTATAAGAAGACCTTTGAGCCTTTTTATATTATACATAACCTCTTAATCAAATCTTAACAACAACAAGAGTACGTTTGTTTATAAACAGACATATTATATATTTGTGTTTTGTTTTATGACACATCACCAATTATAGTCATTGTGTTGACAAGCGTTTGTTGATATAGATGTAAAATATGTTGCGAGTTTTTTTCTAAATCTTTTATGGAGTATTCGGCACTCAAACAAAGATGTTTATTGTATTACTGCTTACGGCAAATCCACTGTCACAAAAACAACAAGGATTAGGTAAGCTGAGTCACACAGGTAAACAAAACATGTTGTGTACTTATAAGTATACAGGTACTAGATACTAAAAGTCTGGTAAACTTACCGACATCTTAACACAAAGCATCTCGCAATATTGAAATTGAAAACTAGACTCACACTTTTATTCATCTTATAAAACTGAAACACAGACACATCTTTAAGTTACAGATATTTCCTAAAAATCGCTTTTTGAATGTTTGCATTTTGACCATTCGTTGAGTCGAATAGAGTTCTGGTACCGTAAGTTCGCCAAGGTCTAAAAGTCTTGATATTTTCAAACAGATTCATTTGTATACGATGTAAATCAAAAAAAAAAAAATCTTCTGAAAATCCTAAAATATGACAAAGATGTATTCATTGTCACCAACCTAACAATATATGAAGTAAACATTCCCAGTGATTGCTCGATGATTGAAAAAAAAGAGCAGGTCTATCAATATTATACAGACGGACAACAGGCGGACAACAATCTACACGAAGCAAGATACAGGAAGATTTATTGAGTGTCGTATATATTAAAACCGTAACATTAGCTCTGTACAGCTATTTTATAATAGTTTAACGACAGTAGAAGATACCAGTTCTATTACACGCGTTAGATTTCTAAACTCAAAACGATGAATCACCTTCACGTGATGACGAACTGGGGATTCTACCCGAGTGACCGGTAATGATATGTTGATATTTGATCAGACTTTTTCACCAAACAGTACCGTAGACGTTATTAAGTCTGTTCTGGTACAGGCGTGAACACACAAGGGGAAGTTATAGTACAAATACAAAGTCACTGTCGAGCCCTCCGCTATCAGCAGATAACTTTGATTACGTGTGAGTGTCTTACTAGGCTGGTAGTATTACAACACATATCAGCCGTTCTCTTCACTCTCCCTAAATATCTAATAGAGTACATACGCCGAGAAATTCTCCTTTGGTATTCAAATATGTGGTACAATCCTGTATCGTACGAGTACTTTACACGTCGACTTGAACGTTGTTCGTGAACAGACTCGAGCTGCATACAACAGGGTTCCGTCCCATAACCAGGCCTTTTGATCTGGTAACTTTACTGGACAATACTTACGCGAATCTGTTATTATTTTATTTCCCAAATGTGATGTAAAAAAAGATAAAGTATTTTATAAGTTAGAATAAAGTGCTACCATTGTTACATAAACAATGATGAATATTGAAGTCATTTTCATATTCCATATAAATTACATCATGCGATGAATTTTATAGCTTATTGTTGTTCGAAATTTAAGTTTTAAAAATTTGAGATCAACAATAACTTTACTCGTGACTATTCTACTGCCGAATTGTTAGAAATGATAACGTATAGCATCAAGATGAGAAATGAATATTTTCAGATGGAAATGAACACTTAACCAGAAAAAGAAACTTTTGTTGCTCAAAATACACCAAATTAAAATACAGCTTTGTAGAAGAACTTCTCATCACAACTGCATCGTATAACTGACCATAAATATTCATCTGTCGTTATCTAAAGCAAAGTTATAGCCAACTATTTAGAAACATGAGCTTAGGAGTCTTAGTGCAACTTAATTCTTTTGATGCAAGTTGTTGGATAAAACAATTATGTGTGCGAAAACACTTTCTAGTATATAAAACCTAAGATACAAATCTACAACAGCGAGGTTTAGTCTCTCTCAATATCAATAAACACACAGTTTATCTGAGTATCGAAGTTCTGTACAATTATAAGGTCACGGTCGGGGGCTATGCTGTTACACGTGATCGTCCACTACAAATGAATTACGTTGGTAATTATACGGTGTATGTTAATGATGGTCATTTTGATAAGGAAGTTAATTGAAATGTTGTCGAATGGCCACGACATACAAAGGTCATTGAGGTCAAATACTCCATGAAAGGTCATCGCGTTCTTGTGTTCTCACGTGAATACATTAAACAGCGTCACGAGTACATTTAGCTAATTGCATGACGATTAAATTGTCTCCTGTAACTGGTGTCAGAATATGTATGCTGCCAAGTTTTACTGGGAACGAAAGAGGCTGCACTATCGAGACTGTATATATATATATATATATATATATATATACATTAACGTTAACGTTCATCTCAGAACTTAACACCGAGTTATATACATGTATATGTATACGAAAGAGACGCAATGACGTCACGTAAGTGTACACACATTAGTCTTGACCCCGACTCGGTCACGACAACATTGCCCCCCAGCCAAATATTGTCCGGTCGTCATATATTTCACTGTCACATAATTAATTCACCTTGTACATAAAGTCACGTTGAAACCTGGACAAAAGCACAACCGGGTCGCGCATTAAAATAAATTAAAGATTTCAAGATAAACCACACTCATCATATTTGTTCTAACCCCCCTCCTACATTGTTTTATTTTCGACAGCTACTGATAATCTTATTTTAATATTTACGGTAAATATAACAGATTTTAAAAAATCGGTATGTAATAACAATATGCACAGGTATCCCTGACACACTTTTAGGATCTAACTACCAACTGAAGTGAAATTAATAAACCCTACATAATGCCGTATTACTATATAGCGAGGGAAATTGAACATTGATATTTGTATAGGTATAAACAGGGCGCTATGATAGGTAATAACGGGAATCAAAGTGTTTCCGTTCCTTCTCCAATTCCATATAAATATGTTTATCATAAGGCATCAGCATATATATTTTTAATTCTTCCGATCAGGAAAGCGATAAAATATCTAAACTTGCATATATATACATACACACAGGAAGTGAAACTAGCACACTAGTACTGTTTCAAATTTTCAAATGGTAGCTAGTTTGGAAACAAAACCACCGGTATTAAACCATGCCTCTCAGTTAAAGTGACACGCCGTTTTGTGAGTACACTAGATACTTTTTACAGAGCTTCAGAACGCATCTTCAATTATATATCTAACCTTAATTGATTGACGGGACGTTTTAGTCAGTGGTTGGCAGGTAAAAGCTCCATTATATTTTATCAAATGTTGATACTATCACATATATTAGACCTCTTTGATTGAAATGCAATTCATATAATACACTCAAAACTATATATCTATATATAATATAAAAGACTAGAGTTTCTTCGATTTTATATATATACATATGACTTGCACTTGTACAGCATTTGAACTTGCTGACGTCTCTTCGTCTTCCGAAACGTTGATCTCAGAACTGAACACCGAATTTTATCCTAGATCTTCTTGTGTATATACCCTGCTGAGGTAAGCAATCAGTATTCTTTAAACACGTAGCGGAATTTAGTTGTGAAAATAGTCACACATTAAATAAAAACACAAGTTCCACGGAATCTATAAACATTATAACCTGTTTTATCCGTCACCTTAGCTAAAACGAGAGGTTTAGACTACTCAGAGATGATAGCTGAGGTGGGTCCGTAGACAATATTGTCGACATTTTGACTCCTGAGACTGCGGTAGAGAGATACAGCAGCCACGATGTAGCTTCAAACGAACCACTGCCAAAACGGAAGTGACTATTTTACTCGGGCAAATGTCGACATACATGTAACTATGGTAGCGCTTGTCAATATCAAAGGTAATAAGATTCAAGATTTCAAGATTTTTTTTATTACGCTCTGACACACAAAGTGTGTAACAAGAGGTCAAACAAAATAACATCAATCAAAATAAAACATGACAGAGAGAGTAGATTACACATGGACAGATTAAGCATTATTTCATAGACAGATTCAGCATTATTTCATAGACAGATTCAGCAATATTTCATAGATAGATTCAGCAATATTTCTTAGATAGATTCAGCAATATTTCATAGATAGATTCAGCAATATTTCATATTGTTTGATGTACATATGTATCAGATGTATTGTTACAAAGTAACAGTAAGGTTATACTTGACAGATTCAACATTATTTTCTTACATGTGAAACAGTAAGTTTACACATAATTATTTCATACATGTGAAACAGTAAGATTACACATCCTCATTTCATACATGTGAAACAGTAGTATTATACAAGGACAGATTTAGCATTATTTCACACATGTAGATTACATGTGAACAGATTCAGCATTAGTTCACACGAGTGAGAGTAGATTACACATGAACAGATTCCGCATTAGTTCATGCATGTGACACAGAAGAATATATATGACCAGATTTATCAGCATTAGTCATATATGTATTGGATACTCAATTTTCACAGCAAATTATCTTCACTGCCATAATCATAATGCAAAGTATAGTATTTTTGACATACTGATTTATTTCAATTGTTATTTTTTTATAATTATTTGCAGTTTTACAAGAAATGTACTAACCCTTTTGATTAATTGTTTGTTACATATTGTGAACATTCCTTTCATTTTATCAACATTTGGATTGGTGTAATAATATTTTGGAATAAATTTTTCCCTAATCTGGCGTATGGATTCTTGTTGACATTTAAACAAATAATGAAATTCATCTCCTGTTTCATTTCTATTACAAAAAGTACATTCTCTTTCCTCTCGAGGAATTCCCATCCAACGGCCAGTTTCCAGGGGCAGCGGAAAGTTTGACGAGCGAAATTTGCAAAACACAACACGATCCCTCTTGTTTAATTGAGTTAAGTAATTTTCAAAACCAAAATTAGATTTAAATAATAGATAATTTTGTCCTCTACTACTTTTTTCGATATCGGCATACCACTTTTGAATAAACTGGTCATTAAGCGTTTGTGTTATAATATGTTTAAGTTTTTGTCGTTCTAGAGTAGTCACTTTTTGAGATGTCCAGATATATGTCAACCCTAGATCATTTAGTGTAGTTTTGATAAAATTTAGCCACTTCGAGTGAAATGCGCCCGTTTCGTGCATTGCATGTATAATATTATATAACTGACTCGATACTTTACCATTTTCTGTTATTAGTTTGTGCCAAAATAAAATCATTCTATTTTTAATAGTATTTTCTAAAGGAAAACGTCCCGATTCTCCATATACCATATAATTAGGCGTAGATTTCCTTAAATTGAGAACTTTTTTTATAAATTTCAAATGTATCGTTTCCAAGAGGGTAATATTTTCGAATCCCCATATCTCTGACGCGTATAACAGTATAGGCAATATTAATGTATCAAAAAGTTCAAACTGTAGGTCTACTGGTAAATTGATATTTCTGATTTTCCTATATAAAGCAAATAATGCTTTCTGGGCTTGTTCAGCTAGTTTCTTTTTCGCCTTACCAAAGTTTCCAGTATAGTTAAACAATAACCCAAGGTACGGATAAGAATCTACAATTTCAATTTCCTCTCCGCAAAGCATAAATGTACTATTGATTTTCGATTTTCGTTTTGAAAAGACAACTATTTTAGATTTATTTGTATTAACATGTAATTTCCATATTTTACAATAATCGCCGAAGACATCTAAAGCTTTCTGTAGACCCTCGGGCGATTCTGCCAGTACAACAGTGTCATCCGCATATAACAAAATAAACAATTTTAGGTACATTCCAATACAATTTTGACTAAGATTATCAATATCTTTGAGACATTTCACCTCATTATTAGACAGGAACTCCTCTAGATCATTCAAGTAGATCGAAAATAAAAATGGCGATAAATTTTCCCCTTGTTTTAAACCGATATTGCTCGTGAAGAACTGAGTCTGCTCGTTTCCATTTTTTACACATGACTTAGTATCAGTATATAAGTTATAGATTACATTTAGTATTTTGCCATTGATATTGCTTCTCAGCATTTTTTCCCAAAGTCCAACCCTCCACACTGTATCAAAGGCTTTTTTAAAGTCAATGAATGAACAATATAACTTTTTATTATAGGAGAAATACATTGATATTAGTGTTTGCATTACAAATATATTTTCTGTAGTAGAATAACCTTTCCTAAAGCCAGCTTGGCTTCCATGAATAAGATTTATTTGATCAGATAATTGATTCAATCTATCATTTAGTATAGATGTAAAAAGTTTTCCCAAACACGATACTAAAGTTATTGCTCTATAGTTGTCAAGGTCATTAATGTCGCCCTTGTTTTTGTATATTGGTTTAATTAGCCCCACAGTCCATGACTTAGGTATTATACCAGTATCTAATATTGTATTAAATAATTTGACATATATATTTATAAAAGGCTCTAAAGAATATTTTATATGTTCATTCAGGATCTCATCGTTTCCACATGCTTTATTATTACTAAGATGTTTAACAGATTTCCTTATCTCTGTCTCAGTTATTGGACCATTTAAAACATGGTCATACATATTTTCATCTAATGTAGGTAACTGAAATTCTTCCACATCACTGTTATCAGTATTAAGATTTTTAAAATAATTGAAAATTTCATCTATTTTTTTATCTACTTTGATATTTTTCCTCGTACAATCTATTTTGTTCAAGATATCCCAAAACTTTTTAGGATCACTTTTTGAGGTTTTTCTTATTTCTCCCTCCATTTTATCTTGGAAGTTTATATAACATTTTTTCATAGTAATACGATATTCTTTACCTTTCCTTTTCAACCTTTTCCTATTCAAATTATTTTTTATCATTTTATAGTTATGCTTAGCGATATTAAACTCGCGTCTTTTCTTGGCACATTCATGTGAAAACCATTGTTTAGTGTTTTTGTCATTATTACAAGGCGTGTATACATTCTTTTTAACACCAAAAACGGATTTACAAGTATCAGAGAAAATATTTCTTATTTCATGTACAACATCATCCATCTCAGATTGGTTTGATATATCATTTATCGTTTGCAGTAAAACTGCCAGTCTAACAGTTTCATTTCCTTCAATATGGTTTGAAAATTCTTGCCTTTTGTTTGGCTTCCATTTTACAAAATCGTTGCATTCCATGGTCACTTTAGGGGGATATTTAGGGGAGTAGCTATCATTACAAGTGCAATTAAATTCTAAGCGACAATGTACATCAGAGAGCAGTGGATCAAATTCTTTCACTTCAAAATCTTCAATAATATTAAATAATTCTGATGAGACAATCAAATAATCTACTAAACTGACATCGTTACATGTTTTTTTACCAATATGACGATCTTTTCCAACTCTTCCATTAGCAATGTATAAATTAGTTCTTTTACATAGATCTAGAAGTTGATACCCGAAGTTATTCGGGTTACATTTATCTTCACTATATCGATCCAAAGGAATTTGATATACAGGTAATTTTTCAAAGTCATACATGTATGCGTATAATTCATCATTTACAGTAATATGCAGTGATTCAAGAAAAGTTTGATCAGGAATAACATAGTCTGGTAGGACTTTAGTTCTCGCATTAAAATCACCCATTAGTGCAACATATTTGTGTCCGTTTGACAAGTCTAGTAATTCATTTTCAATATCATTAAATGCATCATTATTAATGTATTTTGAATTTTCTGGAGGCAAGTATACACATCCAAATAATGCATCAGAATCTGTATCCAGTAGTTTTTTTGAAACTGTCATCCACTGGATATATTCAGTTTCTGTACAATGAAATTTTAAATGACTTTTCATTTTCTCTTTATAAATTACAACAATACCGCCTGATTTCTTTTTACAAGATTTTCGATGTTTAGCATGATATGTATAACCAATGGGCAATTCCAGTGCGTCATATTTATCAGTTTTACTCTCGAGCACAACTAGTATATCATTGGATTTAATGGTTTCTATAAATTCAAGTAATATCAATTTGGACTTAAGTCCACAGACGTTAAGTACAGAAAACTTAAGGGTTTTTTTCTCACGAGAATGTTCATAGGGGGGACCTCTTGTTGCGCACCCCTAGCGGTATCCACCTGCATTGGTTCCGGGGGGATTGGGTCTGACTGGGTTGTTCGGATTCTGCTGCTGAACACGAACCCCATGGCTAGGCAGTGGTTGGTGTGATGTCGGTCCGGGTGGTGGTGGGAAGTAGCGCTGGCCGTTAATGAAGAGTTTATCAGCTCTCATTCTTACCGCTTGGTTCTTTCTTTTCGCCTCTTTCATGACAGGATAGAGTATTTTACGTCTTTCATTGATTTCATATGGGAACTGTTCATTGACGTGATACATCGGTTTGGAGTGTAATTTAGTGGGAGCCGCTGATAATACTCTGTCCTTATCTTTCCTATTACTAAATACCGCCACGATCGAGCGTGGCCTGCCATCATGTCGTGGACGGAGTCGGTGCACCACTTGGAACGGTATATCATCCTCTATTCCAAGCTCATTCTTTATGAAATCATGAAGTACTGCTTCGGTATCTTTAGGGTGAGTTTCCGTGCCAGTCTCCGTCTCTGGAATGCCCCCAAACAACAAGTTGATTTTCATGGATCGTGTCTGGTCCTCGAGCAGCATTTCCTTGACCTCGTATGTCTGTTGCTGGGCCTCATCACGTTGTTGCTCAACTTTGGAGAGACGTTCCTCCAACAAGGAGTAGTGAAAGTCACTATTCTCTATACGTTCCGAATGGATAGTCAGCTCGCGTTTGATATCAACGATAGATTTATCCATGCTACACAATTTTTCGTCCATTGTATTCAGTTTAATATTAATTTGATCCAAGACGTCCAGTTTGGCGAGTCTGTTGTAAATATCGTGGATAACCATGTCAAGCCGAGGTGACGACTGGGGCGGGTAGGGGGGTGGGGACGAGGCAATATTACATGTTCCTTGTACCCCTGAAGTGTAAAACATTTCCGATGGAACTTGCGGTTGAGGCTGTGACATAGTGTTTATGTGGTGACAATATAACTCTCTGTGTGCACTTGCTAAAACATCACTTAATACAGTCTGACATTCACTTGGGCTGCGCGTGCTGGTTGTACCTGTATGCGTGTCACTAATAGTGGTCACGGGTGAGTGGCCCGCACCGTCAGACCTTCGCCTGTTAATATTCCGTTTTCGGCCCATAAACACATTCCAAAAGTCCAAACTTTCATACTACTTACAGCCCTTGGTTCTGCACTTTAATTTTAAGCACAAAGCAAACTGAGTACGTGTCTTCTCGGAGGTATACATGCCATTTCATCTCTGCCGGTCTTACAGGCGATCTACTCTCGCCGCCATGTTTTCACGTTAATATGCTCATCATGTAGATATTTCAATGGGAAGATAGTACAGTGTATATACATTTAATGATACCTTTTATATTGTTGTTGTTGACCAGGTAGCTCAGTTGGTTAGAGTATAATGATCGCGTGTCCAGGGTTTGAATCCTCGTCTTGTCCCGTTGGCCATCAGAGCGCTTTTGTTGATTTTGATTTTTTATTCAGAATATTTCTTTTCATTTAAGCTCTGAAAGGTTATTTTCAATTTCGTTTTAGCAATGATTTATCAATGCTAGGGTCACGGCGGGGAAGATATTCCAATTCACAGTTCCAAGTACATTATTTAGCAGTGGTGCGTGGGTTTGGAAGCAAGGCAAGCACACCACCCATAATAATTGATGTGTGTATGATATCTGCGAAAAATGGTTTAGTTAATATTTAATAACGTAATATTAAAATCATTTTTTGCCTTAATCTAGATTGATAAGTTAAGTCAATAAAATCCCGACTCTGTCAAAATCATCAGGCTCAGACCCTATGTTCTTGAGAAGTTTATCGTGTTATGCCAAAAGTAAGGCCAAATGTCGAGGTTATCAAGTACACATACGCAAGCTTTCTGTTACGAAACGCGGGCGTGGACATTATATGATACCGATTCTAACAGGAAGTGGCGATAACTCTAGTCAGACAATTGAAGTCTACAACTCGTAAGGTGGCCATGATAGAGAACAGATATGCAGGACCGATCATAGATATTTTATTTCATTTGCACAACAGTATGAATATCATTTCTTTAACCCAATCCCCCGTCTGTTTGTCAGTAGTATCTGTTATCAGGGTTACACTTACAAATCGCCTACCTCGTACGTATGTTCTATACTTCACCATGGTCCTAATCTTGTGTGGGAAACTGTAGCGTAACAAGGTCTATGATAACGGTCAGACTGACGGATTATGACAGAAATGTGAACTAATGTATAACGGTCACAAATGATTTACGGATGGTTGTTATACAGTTAATTAGTGGATGGGTGCGCCATCAACCAGAATATCAGTCCCTCGGTACTGTGAATTACCACTTTCAAGTGAACTATTTCCAGAGGTCTACAAAGAGTAAACTAAGTACACTAGCTACGTGTTCCTCTAGTACATGTACCGACGACAAACCTGTCTTAAAATTTCATATTCATCCCGTAGATAAACGTTTTATCTCCTTATTATCGATTATACATAAAACTGAAAAAGTTAATAAACATCACTGGCTTAATTTATACAATTATATATTTCCTTAGGAATATTACTTTCTTCACCGGTTAGATATAAATATCATAAAATCATTAATCTTCGTGAAGATGTAGAATGACATAAATCCTTAAGGAAAAACCGGGATGTTTTCCGAAAGTGTGCAGTGATTAGATCGAATTGTCAAATCCAGATGTGTTTCGAAATGTTCCAGTTCGCAGGAATTGTGAAAATCAGCAGACTTTCATAGTCCGCACAACCGACGTTGGATAATGATAACAATAAAAGTGTTTGGATCAGTGGGAGAGTTACCAAAGTGTACGTGGGGTCAATTCAGATATCCTACGACAATAAATGGCCTGCTATGCCGAAAGCCCACTGAATGATAGCATGGTGTTACCTTTGCTTACCCCAAAAGCATGAATCGGTATTAAACACGGCGTGGTTTACCGCCAAAATCTCGATTTCCTTAACTTTTGTTGTTGTAACAAAAATACATGTTCTGCCATTCAGCAAAAGAATATCGGTACAGTCTTCATAAATAACTTTGTTTTTAAATGGGAAATTCTCGTCTTTAAATCAAATAAAAGTATCATATATCAAGTAACTCATTCTCATATTAGTACGGAGTACTCTGTTAACCCGCGCGACTCTTTTCTTATTCAGACTAAAATAACGTATGTAGCTGGATATAAAACCCGGAGATGTTTTATGAACCGTGTATTACGTACTTACACATCAAAAACCAGACCTGCTGAAACACGTAAACTGCTCTTAATGGTCTTGTTTATTAGCAAATAGAAATTAACGCCTTTATAATTGAAAAAGGAAATATTAAATTCTAAAAATGGAACTAATACACATTGGTCGCCCACGTGTGTCATATAATAAAACCATATATCAACATGTGGCCTGACGTAAGAATATTATTTCTGTTTCAATTTTTAGAAAAATGTTAAGATTTTGCACATGAAATCATTTGAAATGACTCGTTGTGCATCGTCAATTTGTATATATTATTGGTTGTGGTATGTTTACTGCAACTACAAATAATTAATGGGAATCATTTGTATTTACGTTTTTACTAAAGATTTAAAAAGACATTCAGGTATCGATGAAAATGGCATGCTTCGAAAAGATCTATTAAGATTGCGTACACGGATATACGATTGTGTACGCTGCCTAACACCGAATGCTCGTAATCTTTGCTAAAGTTCAAGATATGTGATATGTAGCAAGTGTAACATGTGTTAAGGTTGTATGCTACATTACACATTATACCCGAGTTAAGGTTGTATGCTACATTACACATTATACCTGTTATTTGTGGTAGAGTTAAGGATATATGCTACATTACTGTTACATTTCTGTTATATAAACTGTATGAATTTAACAACAATTAAAACACAAGTTTTTACGACGAATATAAGGCACACTTGTGGCCAGGATGTTAAAGCTCGGGGGGNATGTGGTCGGGCAAACTGACTCCATACCTTTTTCACGTCCGATCGGGGAATAGAACAACGGCCGCCTTGGTGAAAGGCAAGATCGCCATCCACTGCGCCAACCGACCGTATGACGAGTTGAATTTATTTATAAAAAGATAATAACTTGTTTGATGCTGGTATTTTTTAAAAAACTTTTTATGTTTTAAACTGTAAAATATGGCCAAAACGTCAGCGGGGACCAATCATATACGCTAAGTTTGATAATTGAGCCAGCTTGGTTCCCAAAAAAACGAGACACGACTTAGGATGGCTGGATTACCGATGATTACCTTTTTATACCATCAGTTTCCAAAAACATTCCCAAACATTGAAGAAGATATGTTGTATGAGAGTTTTTCTTGAAAAAAATGCTTGAATTCAGATTTACATTGTACCGTGAGACAAGCTTAGTGGCGTGGGTACTCGGTCTAACATTTAGAACAAGACTTTGGTCTATACAAATATTACCTCATATACACGGCTCTCGGCTGTACAACATGCTTAGCCACAGCGGGACCGGATTACACGATGTGTAAATAAATTGCATATTGGCATTTTAATGATGTCTTTGATGTCAAAATTAAGTACAAAAAAAACATGACGGGTTATAATTCCACACTGATAAATTGCTTTGGAGATTTACAGACACCATCAAGTGTGTTATCTTGTCAGGATGTTGTAAATGGGGCTGTATTTATAAGGAACCCAGTGGGTAACTAAATCTCTAGTACACGAGGTAGCTTTCTAGTGTAGAACGTAACTCTCCAGTACAGAAGGAAGCTTTCTAGTGAAGGACGTACATTGTAACTCCCTATTAGAGAAGGTAGCTTTCTAGTGAAGGACGTAACTCTCTAGTAGAGAAGGTAGCTTTCTAGTGAAAGACGTAACTCTCTAGTAGAGAAGGTAGCTTTCTAGTGCAGGACGTAACTTTCTAGTACAGGAGGTAGATTTCTAGTGTAGGAAGTAACTCTCTAGTACAGGAGGTAGCTTTCTAGTGTAGGAAGAAACTCTCTTGTGTTTCCGGGTTTTGGGAGTGCCAGTACACAAAACATACCACGGCCTTAATATTGTCAATATCTTACGTTTCATGGGAACAATTGCTTACATCTGAACATTTCATGATATATACCATCCATCGTTTGGCACTGCCAATATTATAACCTTATTACATTCAGTTGGCATTCATATAGGCTATGAATGTCATGAGCTGATTGTTGACGTTGGATACCACTGACCATCTATCGACAGAAGGCTGTTCTGTTTATTGCTCAAGTAATACATTAATTAAACTTAATGCTGAATATGGATAAATGTACATCAATGTAATTCAATTTTCCATTAGAAAAAAATATTCCAAAAATTCTAATGTAAGTATTTAACTATATTCAGTTATAATTCATACGCAATATGAATATCAACTTGGGGAAAGGCAAATTCAACAGGAAGCGCTGGCACGCTTAATTGAATTTTCCATCGTCCAGTTGGAATTCATATTGCCTATAAATCCAAACTGGAAGCAGTCCAATGTTTAAATGATATTCGGAGTTTGTATGAAAACATTCATTTTTTGTCCAAGTGTATTTCTATTGTCTGACACAGCGGAAGGCTTATTTAGCCACTGCAAGCGGCTTTTCTTAAACTTGTTCACAAATAACTAATAATGACCTAGAAATAATCTTCTAAATTAATCATTTGTATACGGAAAATTTGAGTTACACAACATTTTAACGAGGCATCATTTAGACATATCAGTCATTGACTGGTTTAAAGATTTAGAAGCATTTTATTTGGGAACAGTGGTCTGGTTTTAGTACTGGTCCTCTTGGAGTATCCGTCTTACTAGCCTCCCGGTGAAGCCAATAGTTGGCAGAACTGTCTATTACTCTGCCTTATACCCACGATGTGTTGTCGTTAAGGATAAGAGTCGTGTCCCTAATAGTGTAATGAACAGTTTATTAAGCAGGTGACTCTCGTTTAGTAGTTAAATAATTCAAGCGATCAGACCTTTGAGTTAATTATAGATTTGATTTTAAAGTAGTGATGGTCTCTTTATATACTTCAGAACAATTGTGCACCATCCCAACTCTGATAAAATGATAAAAAAAAACTATTTTGTTATTGATCGTCTCAAAATTGATATCGCATTTATCACTCGCACACAAACTCTACGATTTATGAGCTGTGGTTAGTTAGGAGAAATGCCGGCCCCTTTTTCTGTCATTGTAAATCTCTACATAAATCTCCACACCATCCTTTGAACTTGTAAAGGTTAGTAAATAGGATTTTTGAATGTACTTATCAGCGAAAAATACATTTATCGAATTTGAAAACTTATCTTTGTAACTTCGAGATTTCTGGTCGAAATGAATCATGTCAGTTACCAAATGCGTACTTATCAATATTATATTTACATTTGCGCTGCAACCCACTATTTGAACATTACCAGAAGAAATGCATTTCATAAGATCATGAACATATTACCTCTCGCCTCGCTTAACGTTCCTTTATTCTCGTAGAAATAGTAATACAGATATCTATATTGTCACTTGCGGAAGTTGTGTATTTATTGTTAAAGAGGACTTATTAATGCTATGATAACTTATGGATGTGTTTGATTCGGGTTCATCCTGGAATGGATGTTTAAATAATCCGCTTAATCGGTATGTATATTCTCCTAGTGTTTTGTTTTATAACAATTCATATGTCGTTCTAACCATTCAAATTTCATATAAAGGCATGCTTTATTATGATTTATCACAATTATTATGAATATTTACAATGTATAACAAAATATCCCTGCCGTCTTCGTAAACTCTTCCCTTCTTTTGTCTATAAACTGAGATTATTGTCTAACAACGTAAACTGTACATGATTTTCAACTAATAGTGCTATCAAATAAAAAAAATATAAAAGAGATTCATAGTACAACCGTAGAACTGTCCCCTCTTAAGAGGTTCATCAGGTAGAAATGATACATGTCAGTTAACAAAAAGCGTACTTATCAATATATTTACATTGAATCGTTTCCCCTGGTGAACCTCTAAAGATGGGAAAGTACTAGAAACGTATTTTAAAAGAAACTCTTTTGTCATCTCTTTTACATCTAACCATTTCAAAGAGTTTGGACTTTTAGCTTCGTCACTTCTTCAAAATGAGTATTACTTTTACTTGGCCTCTTTATTTGTGTTACTTACAATATCAAAGACATCGATCAATTAGCAAGTGCAGCCTCCTACCTTGTTTAAAGTCTTGAATGAAGAGGAGTTGTTGATGAGCCGTTGACAACACAGACCAATAACAATACGAGCGCTGCACCCATGTACGTAAACTCGCACGAGTATCCTACTGCAGAAGTGAGATGATATATACGAAAAAAGCACCTGTAATTCACACCGTTACCTGTCAATATCAGATCACAAACTATTGAACGATACAACATGTACCATAATACGAATTTCTATTGATTTTTGATATATTGGTATCACATATCTTATACTATAAAGGATACGATTGGTGGAGCAGAAAGTGGGCGGAGCTAGGTTGGGTTTCTCTGACTTCTGGGGTTTTAGATTTACAGAAACTTGTAAGAAGGTATGTAACTTACAACATATTGTGACATCTTTTCTACGCAAAAAACCCATTTAAACAGCATATTAACCGGACGAGTTTCATTTCATGTTTATCATATGACAACCGTGTTATGCAGTGTAAACATCCACGTTAGTGTAAAAGTGGGAATCTTTACTGTGTTGAAATGCTCCCGTTTCCGCGTCGAGTAATTTTCCATCCCGTTTCCGCGTCGAGTAATTTTCCATCCCGTTTCCGCGTCGAGTAATTTTCCATCCCGTTTTCGCGTCGAGTAATTTTCCATCCCGTTTCCGCGTCGAGTAATTTTCCATCCCGTTTCCGCGTCGAGTAATTTTCCACACCGTGACCAGTGTAAAAAGTCATAACAAAAAGATATCCGCTTTTACAATACACATGTTGTGTATTACCAATACAATAGCATCGATTGTGATGTCCAAATAGAACCAAAATACTTGTTGTGTATTACCAACACAATAACATCGATTGTGATGTCCAAATAGAACCAATATCCTTGACCTGAGATCCCATTGAAGAGGGTCGACATGATGTCGAAATAGTTGCCAATGAGGACGACACATGTCAAAGTAAAAATTAAACAAAATATTGCAAAAAGTCTGGATATTTTGACAACATATATTTAATATCATTGAAACATGCCTCACGTTTAGGACTTTAACATTTAGCTCGACAGTTTTCCTAAGTCTCATATGCAACAGATACACCGACACATCACTTCGATTTTATCAACATTCATTTGTCAAGTAGAGTTAACTAAACTTTCAATTTGACGATAATAAAAACAAAACATCCCGGAATAAAGGATGAAATTGGTTTTAGAAGATTTTACTGAAAATCTAACAAGCTGAAAAATTAAACCCGTCTTCTCCATTTTCGTATTGTAAAACATCTAAAAAAATCTACACTGATTCCCATGATGATGGAAACGTCTCTCCCGAATACAATACCTTCGCAACCAAAGTGACATAGAACAAGATGGTAATACGTTTGGTAAAGATGTTATTATTCTTTGGGTGCCATTTTAACAAAGCGTTAACATAAAATATCCGCAATCTACCTCTCGCCAAAAGCATCTGGTCTAGAAAACAGCAAAAAGGATAAATGTTGTTGTTTTTTTTTGTTTTTTTTTTATAATAATTAAAAATGAATCGGTCCAGAAACTCATTGACCTCTATATACTTATGTTAATATTAACATATTGAGATCGGTCAGGTTCAGGACAGGATTTTTTCATGTTTTTTTCTCTCATCTGAACTCAATTGAAGTGCTTTCTTTTGAATGTGGACTTCAGTTATTTGAATGGTTGACGTCACAGCTTATTTGTTGTTGCACAACGTACTCCATTTGTGCGAAAACGAGGCTTTGACTAATTGAATATGCTACCACTGTGCGATGAAGTTTAGCACGAAGCAGTGATTTGTTTTCTCCCACACTTTTCTACGGTAAAATGAATTGTAAGTGTACATGTAATAGTGTACCTAAAAAACACTGCAGTCATTAAGGGCATATTTAATATTTAATGTGTGACAAAATCGATGACGGTAATCTGAGTCACACTACATAAAGTGATGACGTCATGGTGACGTTTTCCTATTACAAGGTATTAGCGCGTTTTAGCTGTTTTTCTCAAGGTAGGCGAAGACAACTTTATCTTTAAAGTGAGAAAAAAAACGTAGCACCGTCAAAAATGCGGGTAACCCTGCCAAGCAGGCATGTACCATGTCGATAGCTTAATAGATATCTAACGTAGATTTTAGATGTAAACACTTTTAATTCCATCAGCTTGTCCCCGGGTCCGTGAGGTAATCATTACCAAACCTTGTTTACTTTATCTCCAAGTTACGGATAAGTCATTGACGCCATGTTTGTTTTGATGAAATCCACACCGTATGTAAACAAGATGGTCCCGCCTACTGTTGATAGGGTACCCGATGGTACAATAGATTTATCTATGACGCTATAATAGCCAAGCACAGGTTCTATGACTTATGACGAAGTAGTTTAACTTTTCATTCAAAACGATTATCAACATAGCTTCTGTCCTGTAAACCCAAGGCCACAGATGTGTTGGTTTTTAATACGGGGATACATTTTAGCATGTTGAAATTGTTTCACGAAAACAGAGATAGTCACCTTTAAGCGTGAACAGTTTTCAGTGTTTTGTCAAGTCAATCTTGCCCTCTTGGGATCAATTGTACGTTATGTAAACATGGGTGTTTTCGTCCATAACAAATATTAAATGTCATCAAATACTTCATACATTCTAATGTGTTGTGTCTTATTCTTCTGCAAGCGGGCAATGTTTGCAGACAAATATTAAGTTACACGACACATTGTCTGCTGGCACAGCTATATACTTATCATGTAGATTGTTGAGTGTGTTTCGGACAACGGGGTCAAGAAATAGAGACTTGTGTTTCTGTTTCCTTTAGATTGCAAGCAGCAAATTCATTTTTGGGTAATGGGCCTGCTATATTGATCTCCTCTGGAAGTGAATCCATTGCAGCTAGCTCTTGTTTAGCCTATCTTCTGTGTAGTCTCCCACATTCCCCGTTGGTATCTTGGAATTAGAATTCCAATTGAGTGTAGGGGTCTCTTGATAGTTAGGACCTTTCTTGAAAAACTCTTGTAGCTTTGCATTTTGATAAAATTAAGTTGGCTAGTTACGATATGTCCAGCCGGAGCCATAGTTGTATGGGCACGTGAAGCAGGAACATGTGGCAGTAGGAGTTATTCATATATAGCTGCTGTAGCGAATGGGTTAAGCAAAACTGACGAATTACTGGGTACTTGTGTATCTGAAGAAGAGTGGTACGTTAGCTTGGATGGAATTTTGATCAAATATGTTACTTGTGTTCAGGCTGTACACCTCTGAGAAGTCATAAACATCCTGACCTATCTTTGTTTCCTATACACATTTTTGGAAAAGGGAGTTTATGGAATGGCAAAAAATGCAAAAGGAATTGTATATCCGTGTGCTCTGTTTTTTCAGATTTAACGTTTGATATAAAACGTTCTGCTATGAAACTTTGTTAAATATTGAACGGATTAAAGAAAAGCAGGTTGCTCTTACTAAACCAGCCATAAAATGGGGGGGTCCGCGTGCTTTTTTTTGTCCCGATATTATTTGTGTCATTTTTCACCATTTCGGGATCAAAATTCAAAAGTGCTTCAATAACATTTAATACGTAAAATAAAATACCAAAAAAGTATTTTCCACTTTGTTGCAAATAATTTTCATTATCTAGCACTTTAAATAGTTGAACAGCAAAAATTAACTCGAGTTGAAATCTTGGCCTTTCGTGTAGTGTAATATAAACGAATTTTCAAATGGCAGCCGAATTGGTAATTTTGTAAACTTCCTTAGAAAATGTTCTTCAAACATCAGACATTTAAATTTTGTCATCTTTTTCATATGCGTGTTTGCTATTAGAATTGATATATATTTGTTAAATATTACAAAATCACCGTACACGAGATCAAAACGAGACTTGAACGTGGTTGAAACCTCAGAAGAGTACATCCTTGATGGTATCTATCCCCTTGTAAGTGGTTTCTACTTCCAAGAAATTTCATGTTACCGGAGAGCCGTATGTGGTGATGAAATCACTCTGACGTTATATCAGACACCGCCTTCACTTGTCTCGTGTAATTGTATGACGTCATTCCCTCGTGAAATTCCGAAGCCATGTTTTGAATCAGATTTTGTCTTTGTTTGTATTTATTTTTTTTAGTTGACATTACTGTCGGGAACTAATTTGATGATGAACTAGAGTTGACGAAGTTCTATTCACGTTTTCTAATGAATTATTAATGGAATGTTGATAACAAAATGCATTCATTTATCTACATGATAAACGTGTATCCGTCATCATTCGTTAAGTCTTTAAATTAAGACTGAAGAGTTCTACTTCTTCTTAAGGTATTATATTAATTACGTAATTATGTAAATTTTATTGCTTGAAACATGATGATACATTAGTGTATTAGCATTTAATTTAAATAAAGCCAAGTTAACCTTATATAAGATCCTTTCAGTGCAGCGCTATGGTATTTTTGTAATTTCGAACATTTTTTTTTTATTTATTTTTTTAACCTTTATTGCTGTAAATGATTTCATTGTTAGTAAACCATTTTCAGCAGACTGAAGGTAAATTTATATAGACAATTTCCATATAAGGAAAATAACGACGTAGTGAAAAATGTGCATAAAGTATTCCATTTTCTTTTTCGGTTAGGTTGTCAATTGTAGCGGGATAAAATAGACAAGACAACGAAAAACGTCGGTGCCATTACCGTGTCCTGAACTTATCACAACATTACCAGCCTAAAATAGAAAAAAAATCCTTACATATACAGCAGCAACTAGTCAATTCAATACCAGCATTTAATTCACATTCGTCAGTCATTACCGTTTTTGATGTAAATATGAACACATTTCCCGTACACAATTTAGAACAGCCTACAATTATAGTTACAGACTGACTCTCTGGTTACACTTTCTTGGTTCAAAATAAGTAAAGACATGGGAAGTCGATTTCAATATTTATTATAATATCTGCAAACCGACTGTCAGGAAAAAATATGTTTTTTCTTTCGAAATATTCGGTAATGTTTATGTTGGCATTAGGAATTACCCAATTTCACATCGTAAGTGATATCTGTTTATATTTAACAAAAGAGGCGTCTACAATAAAATTCATCAGTTTGGAAATATGCAAATCAGAGTTTTACTTTATAAACAAACAGTATACGTATTAAACGTGCGGCAACGTTAGAGACCGACTGGTCCCTTTGTCAGTCAGAAACGTACTATGTTTTAAAGCCGCATACTTTTCAGTTGTAGTTTAATTTGAATTAGCGGTTGTTTTGGTACAACATTGTTTTATAAACTAAGATATGTAGATATCTACTAATTTACCATATAATAGCAAAAAACCAGAACTGAGATGAGTAACTCTTTCCGAATGGTGCGTAGCGTCTCTTGCGTTACATTATTAGAACATGGCGCCAAAGTTATCATTTTCCCCATTTTATTTTCGGCAATGTACGTACTTAAGAAAATATTAATAAATAGAAAAAATCGCTTAATCTCTCATGCAAAATTAAATGATTCGCACTCTTAAAAAATGCCAGTATTCTCACATACTCGTTAAAATGGTAAAGTATCCAATGACTAGTACATAGTGTTAATGAATTAGCAAAGTTACCATAAAAAGGAAAGAACAACTTGGATTAATATTCATGAAGAAAATATTTTTCAATGTACGACTACGTAACAAAACGGATGAGGCATTCTCTCCCTGTACGTTATCATCGTGTTTGAATTTTCACAAGTTAATGATATTTTTTATAAAAACGTTTCTGTTTCCATTTGACTTAGGAGATGTAGTACAATAAATGATGGATGAAAAGTGGTAAAACACTTCGCTCCTATATCAAAATTCGAAAGATCTTATTAAGAGGGATTGACAGTAGTTGGAATAATATGTTTACACAAATATTTAATTTCAAATAAGTTTGTCGCCACATTACATGTATTTTGTTAAGAATCTACCTTATGTGAAGGAAACTATTTACATATGTCTTGTCCATCAAGCGTGTAATGTATTCACAATTTTATTGTAACAAATGAACAAAAACTACAGGCCGACATGTCCAATCAACACACTGATATCTATGTGATATGATTTACCTTTGTTGATGTATTGAAGTAGTGTATCTCTTTTTTACGCAAATACAGAGGTAATCCGTTTGTCTCTTCAGACGAATAACATTTATCAAGAAAACAAGCAAACTCCCGTTTTAAAAAATAGTCTTATTCGCTGTCGAGCTTCGACTTAAAAGTTAATGCATTCGTTAAAAGAAACTCTATTTAAAAGCATATAGTTTACACTCCATCACAAAATGGTATTCGCCCTATATACATTTTGTACCTCACAAAGGCCGTAATTACGACTCGTGTATTGCAAATAGCCTGTGCAAACGGCCTACCTAAATGCTCAAAGGGTGGTCTCTACACTTTCAAAATATATTTTAAAAACACGATGCTAAAGAATTTGACTGTCATTTTCGCGACGAGATTGAAAACAGAATCAAAATGTTAAAATCTAGTATTCATTCAAATGAAGACTTGTTTTTATATGATATTTTTACTTCTAGTGAAATCAATATAATTTGCAAAAACCTGAAGTCAAATAAAGCAGGCGGACATGAAGGCTGGTATATGAACATATTAGATATGCAGGAAACTCTGTAATTTACCATATATAGAATTTATTCAATCTTGTTGTTAAACAAGAATATATTCCTGGAAACAGGGAATTATAGTACCTCTATATAAAGGTCACGGAAAGCCGAAAGATGATTCTAACAGTTATAGGGGAATAACCCTTTTGCCAGTATTTTTTAAAATGTTTGAAATGGCTATTGCAAAGAGAATTAACAATATAATAGAGTCCAATATATTCCCAAACAAGCAACAGTTAGCATATCAGAAGAATCTATGTAGTCTTTGTACTGCGTTTAATTTGCAGGAATGTGTATTTTATAATATGGAAAATGGTTCAGATGTATATGTGTCGTTTTTAGATAGCACTAAGGCGTTTGATACCGTTTGGCACGACGGTCTACTAGTAAAATTGGATGATATTGGCCTTACTGGTAAAGTGTGGAATAATTTAAATTATATGTACACGGATATACACAGTTCTATAATTTTTGATGCTTTAACCTCCGCATCAGTAAAGATGGAGTGAGATATCTTACAAGGCGGGGCTCTCTCAGCCAAAATGTACTTAGTTTTTACTAATGCAAGCAGACGATATATGTTTGGTTAGTACAAATATTACAAGTCTAAATAAAATGTTAACTATTTGTGAATCATACAGTCGGACGTGGCGATTTTTGTATTCTTCATCAAAATGTAAAGTTGTCGTATTTTCAAATAAAATAATCATAAACATTAACTGTACTGTACGTCTTTATGATAATATATTGCCTGTCGATTATTGAATGCTAAGCACAATTCCATTGAAAGAACGAAACAAGCGTGTACAAAATTAAAAAGTAGTACTATGGCCCTTTTACGTACTGGGACACATCAATGCGCACTAAACCCATTAACTGTTGCTAAAATTGTAAAGATTAAAGTCTTTCTGTCTGCGCTTTACGGTTGTGAACTCTGGGTACTTTCAAATACTGAGTTATTGATGTTTGAGAGAGCCCAACATTTTATTGTTAAGTCAATTCAAGGTTTCGGAAAAAGAACAAGAACTGATATGTGTACTTCTTCAATCGGATGGTTTTCTATAGAGGCGTATATCGATATCAAAAAGCTTTTGTTTTTAGGCAGGATCAGCAAAATGAAAAGAAGTAACTTAATCTGCAGAGTATTCATTTTGAAGTATTTTATGTATAGAGTTAATAATTATAGTCAAAAAAGTTATATACCAGACATTGTCAGACTACTAAAGAAGTATAATCTTTATGAATACATTATACAATTTCTAGATGATGGTGTTTTTCCAAATAAATGTATTGGAAGTCATTGATTTATAAATCCGTAACAAACTATGAAACTAATACATGGATGCAAAGAATGTCTAATGACACAGACTTTACACGATTTTTATTTCTACATGACTGTCTAAAACCTCATAATTTATGGAAATTAGCCTTGCGTCAGCCAAATTTTCTTGACAATATCGGATATATAATGAAATTGATTGTATCGATACGTGTAAGTAACATATAACTTTTATGTCATCATTGTGGCTATTTCTACACAGATTTTGTATCTCATGTGAGTCTGCATTGTTCTGTAACAGAAAATTTTCGTGACAATTTATGGTGTATAATTGCCTGCATTTCAAGTATTGAACTCAGTTCATATCTACATTCACTGCCTGACTATTCAGTTATTCACATTTTACTAGGAGGCCCAATGACCTATAGTTTAAATGAAATTGATTTAGAAGAATTTAGACTAGAATCCGTATATGCGATAAAAAGAATATTTGACTTATATACGTAATAATAATTATTACAATAATGTCTTACAAATACTTGCCTTTTTAATATAAGGAAAATGTAAAAAATAAATAAAAATCGAACATAGGCAAGGTATTATCAGGGAGTACACATCCCTGGTATTATTAATATCATTATAATTTATTTATTTTTTATTTTATTTTTTATTTTTTACTGGCTACATAAACCAGTATTATATCACTGATATTTAATCATATGTATATACGTTTGTGAACTTGTATGAATGTCACGATTGTTGTCATTTTGTAAATAATGAATTATTCATGTACTATCATTGTATCATGCTCTCCAATTTGGAGGAAATAAAGATGATATAGAGATATCCAGCACAACTTATATAAAGCGTTAGGTAAAGCATGACGTCATATGCAACTTTTACAGATATTTTATTGCCTTTATCATTACAAGCCGTAATTTAAAGAGAATAATTACTGTGATCGAAGGTTATATACTTAACTAAAAAAAGCCACTTTGAGGATTGTGTTCATTTTAACAACTGCGCTAACACTTCTCTGTACTTGATACCGAGGATGTGTACACTAGAATATAAATACTGTACGAGCCGTTCTAAAATTTCCAAGTATTTAAGACAAACGATATGTAGTTTAGAAGTGAACTACTTTAGCCACTGTGTTAACATGTCTATGTACTTAAAACTAAGGGTACACAGTCTAGATTGGTCCTCTTGCACCCAGACACTCAATGTAGCCGACTGTTACTTTCGAAACACGCCGCGCTGTGTGTCCGCATACCAGCATCATGAGGAAGGTTTCCACACAAATTATGAATTAATGTCATAAAGATGTGTCACGATGCTGAAATATTATAAATAGACATTGACGCACTACACACCAGGCCCGGTTATATCATACTAACAACGGGACCACCAGCGGTACCTAAGGAGTCAGGAAAGCGCGATGTTGATGCGAAAGCGTGGCTATGCTTAGCATATCAGAGAAACATTCACGTTATGAACTCAAACTAATTTGAGCTCTATGTTACTTTGCATGTTGTTATTTCTGATGTGGGATATCTGATATATGTTTTATTGAATTATTTGAAATGCATGCTAACAAACTGTCAGGCAATATTTGATTGTATCAGCTGATAAGTTAAAAGTTAGTAACATGCCACTTCTAGTGATTGAAATTTAAACCTTGATAAATAGGACTGTTCGAGTCAGTACGTATGGCGGTGGCAATAAATGAAAGATCAAAGCAAAATGACACAGCCAAATAACGAGACGTGCGTGCTCCAGTGCACGTGTGTGTGCAGTAGACTGGAATAGAAACCAGCAGGACCTTGTGATCTCAAAGTGGTTCAATTGATCATAAACGTTAAAAAATACCAAATAAATTTTCAAGAAATATCCTGCAAAAACTGAAGATTTACTCTTTTTATACTATAATGCCATACGATGAAACTGAAAAAAAAACTGTTTGGTAATAAATTAAGCAATACATTTTGAAACAAAACTAAATGGTTTTTTTCATTTGCAAAATCTGAAACAGCCTATGCTCTACAATTCAACTCTTTTTATTTACAATGTAGATGGCAAGTTTAGGATGTTTGTGTGGGTGTCGAAGCAGAAAACAGAAACAAACTAGAAAGAAAGACCAGAAGATCATTAAAATAAATTAAATTCATTATCTTTCCGATTTTAAAGAGCCAATACATTTCCAGACACACGCAGGCATACACACATGAGGGAGATATAAGCCAGGTGGCATATGACTAGAGGTTAGCGCGTGATAAGGCAGCTCCTGCGAATTCCTCAAAAATTGTATTGATTAATGTGTATGATAATTGTGTTCAATGCACAATACATCTCCAGCACACAAACATGCATACAAACAAATGGAGATATTAGCCAGGTGGCATAGGGCGAGTAGTTAGCGCCTGATAAGGCAGATCCTGCGAATTCCTCAAAATTGTATTGGTTAATATATATGCTAATTGTATTGACTGTATAAAATTGTATATCTATGTACTGTAAAGCGCTTTAGAGTGGCTTATGCTAGCTAGATAGGGAGCTATATCAAATGTTGTATATTATTATCATCATGTAATGTTCTCTGGAATATGTCTCTTCTTCATTTTATATGAAATGATATTTAAAAACTATTACATCTTACATATATGCAGTGTGAGTGTATTAGACAAGCGTATACAGTTCAATATCTACTGACAACGGCAAACGTTCATGTTATATCACAAACGTCAGAGCAAAAGTCATAAAATGATTGATTAGGTTACACTTATCAAACAAAGTTGTACAGACGCAATCTGTCACGCAGGACAAGTTAATTATTTTTTAGATTTGTTTGGAAATTCCTACAAGTCAAATATACACTTCTATTGAGCGTTTGATGTATTTATCTCGTTTTTTATAACTGGACAGAAATACGATTTACTGACGAAAAGTCTTTCATGTCCTTGATTTAGACTGATGGGATATCGTACCATACTTTACCATGATGTACTATATTACCTATGGTGGCTCGCGTATATTAAGTTTTACAAGCGAGATTATTGATAATATCATTGACTGAATTTTGATGTGAATCAATACTCGTACTTCATCTTTGATTGGGGTGTTTTTGTTTTATCAATACCAGCTATCCAAATAAACAGAGTACATATGTACTTGCATAGGAACAATTTCTTTAAAAAAAATGTATTTTCTACGAAGTACAGGTAATATATATTATCGTGATTAAGTTATGTCGGATAACACGAAACACGATAAACATGTTGCAATTAATATTAACTCACCAGCGGTACTGGAGGTTGACAGGTTAGATCTGCCAATTCCAATGGTGGGGAATAAGTCAGATATCGATGCTGAACCCACCATTTGACATAATTAAGAATTGTTAAAAGTCGGAGGTTATTTATAAGAATCATTTTGATTTATAGACTAGCCGGAATATGGTGATCTACGCTTCACCACCAACGAAATTGACCTGCATAGTATAACCAAACTCATAAAGGAGAAATGCATGCGCCAAATACTTGCAGAGGGAACCTGCCAGAAATTGGGTTTTAACACAATGGACCTATAACTTACATATCAAACTATATTCATTAAGTGTATTATATCATGATGTGGAAACGTGCGTTCATGACGTCACAGACCTACGCACTACATTTCAATGTTGCATGAAAAATGTCGTTTTACATGAATAAATGACACAAATTTTGATTACGTAATAAAAAGAACCTTACACTCGTTTTCATTTCATATGAAATTTATGAAACTCGTCACGACTTTTTCATTTTAGCTCGCCTGAGGCTCGCTAAATTCAAAAATTCTTAGATTCGTTTCATAAATCTCATATGAAAGGAATCTCGTGTAAGATCATATACGTCTGATGTAAGAATATTATAACTATAAATAAATTTGTGGTTAGGGCTGTTTCTGGACCAGAACGGTGTATTACTTGGATGACTTTCTATATATAATGCCAGTTTGTTTCTTGTAAAGGACTCATTCAAATCAATCATTAAGTATAATTACTAGCTTTAATATTCAACATATGTGACAAATGTATAGATTCATAGATATGCCTTGTTGACAGTTTTAATGATATTTTAGAGTGTCATTACCTTCAGATCGTGACCACCGGAAGTTTACAACCAAAACCGGTGACAAAAAACAAAAGTTAAATTCAAACATCTGTCATCAGTACTTCTTTTTTATTTCCTTGGAGGCCGGATCTAATTTTAATAATGACTTAACAACGTGTGAAACACATGCTGATTGGCTGATTAAGTTGCGTCCTAGCCGGGCAGCTGGACAACCAGATTAGTGTGCCGGACTATAACAACGCGAAGCTGTAATATTACAACAAAACGAACGTTGTCGATGCGAAATAAAAACTGCTTAATATGTGAAGTTTAAAATGTAGAAAGTATATAAGCCCACCATTACCTTAGCAATGCTGCAGTTGTTTCTCTGCATATGGTTTGAACATAGAATTGTATTGACATTTGCATAAATAAAGACATATTAAATAAAACAGACGCCGCGAACAAACACAATGGCGTTGACATAATTTGATTAGAGTATTATGTATATACCTAGACTTACTACCGTAGTTTTGAGACTGACTGTAAGTGACTACTGTGTACTCAGTAACCCTCGTTTATATTATATATGTCTCGTCTTCAGGTTACAAATATATTTATGTTTTCCTGTCTGTAGGATATTTTTGAATCTCTATGAAAACAGTTTTAGTTTTGCATTTCAATGTATTTAAGATGCTAAATATTTTCCTGGAAGTACAATTTACGTTAAGTTGTCTAGAGCTAACTAGGCGTTAAATATCTCAACCTAAAACACACTATAGGAAGCATAAAGTCTACTCAATGTCAAGAAGGGTAACTCTTGGTTCTTTGAAACGTACCTTCTAAAATATGGGAAATACATGTAAGATTTGTCATAATAAATGTCTTATTTCTTTCTTAAATAACAGAACAGACCATCGACACAACAAGAATATACAAGGTCACACAGTATCTAGTAATTGTATTCAAGATATTATAATATATTTCGACTTATTCTGTAAAACGTATTACTACCAATATAGAGATACCATTAAATAATATGATATTACAACCAATAACTTCTTTTGAATTATTATTTGATAGACATATTCCAGTTATTCTTAAAAACATTTTATACTTTTGTGCGAATCCGAAGGTATTTATGTACCTATTGTGATATTTCGTTGTCGTTATTGGAGCGGAGGTCTCAATAACAAACGCCGAGCCTCCAGTATGTGTATACAAGTAACAAAGCGCGGACACGCACTTATGCAATTGTATAGGAGAAGACGTTACAATGAAAAGTAAATATTTACTTAGAGTCAAGTATCGCTTTAATGTCAGTCAAGTACGTGTATTATTCGGGAATAAACATACCAGGGGCCTCAAAACAGCGGTACGATAACAAACTTATGAGTGCAAGTGGGGAAAATTTAATTATCTTATCAAAAAAAATCTTCTAGAAGATATATGTACATAAATCCTTCTACAAAGAGATTATGTTGATTTGGTAAATATACTTCACACTTCACAAGATGAAATATGTAAATAAAGGTATAGGAGTATTGAATTTATTGAATAAATTCAAATCCAATTCTTTCGGCACCTGTGAAAAATATTTAAACTCAATTTGACCTCTCAACATTAACAATAAAATGGGAATTAATTACAGATGGAAATAATTCTTTTTTTAAATATGCAGATTTGGTGTCGATTTTTCATTGATGTGTTAGGTTCATCTATTGTAATAGGACCTATTTGATCTTATGAATGAGTGTCATGCTAAATTGAAATTGCAAATGATATGGTTTGGTCATTTGTAAGGTTCAAAAAGATATTAATAAAATATCAGGAATGAATTGTACTTTGTAAAGAGTTCATAAAGAGAGTGTTAGAAATGTGATATTTTTATTACAATTTCCCGTGCACGTATAATAGAAGGTAACAAAATGAAGGTATGTGCCTGATTAGGTATGTGCCTGATAGGAGTAACGAAATGATAGGTATGTACCTGCATGATACAAACATAAGGAGCTTTACTGTAAGGATTTGTCTTTATACTTCTTAAGCTATCCTGTTTTTAATTTCCATTTACAATATAATTCGATGACCCATCAAACTATTACATTATTAAATACAGCAAATATACAAATAATGATTCAGACTGAATCCATTTTGTGATTTGTTACACAAAATTAGGAGAAAACAATATTTGATGCATACATATGCATTTGAACCGAGAACAAAAACACTATGAACCCAACTATACCCTGTTTCTTGCACCACACATGGTTCCCATGGTGATGTACGCCGGAAAGGGAACGGTAGTAGGTCACATAGAGACGGAGACCAGAGGTGGGGTTGTGAGGAAGATTGTAAACGTTCTTAGAAGTATATCAGAGTGTTTCCGATAGACAATACCAGGCGGAGTAGATAAATGGTGTGGATGCAATTATTCAGAAGATTCTGTTGCGTGGACCTTGTATATCAAATGTGACGTGTTCACTCCTAAATCAGTGACTGTGAAACAAAACTTTACCTCAGAATATCACCTTACGGAGGACGTTTACAGTGAAACCTTAGAATGGTCATAATGATCCGCTATATTTAGTGTATAATACACCAAATCATTGTTGGGTATATCTTACTCTGAATGCAGCGGGTCTTTTTTGTAGATAGATTGATGTTTAATATCATTAGTCGCTGATGTTTAAAGTATTGCTTTAAAATATATTTTACATATGTGTGAATGTGAACGATATTATCAATTGTTTGTAGCATGCATTAACCTAACTTTAAACGATCTGTGGAGTTTTAATTAAGTGAAATATGTAGTGCAAACGTATGCCGTGGTCAATCACCTGTGTGTCAAATGTTCATCTTACAAATATCAACCTACTTTGTTGCTTAATACCATTCTGGGGTGGTTGGGGGGGGGTCTACTTTTGTAGTTTTTATAGTGTAATTACTTATCACAGTACATTATTACCATGTTTTTATTAACAGATCGCTACAACTCTAAATCCACTCTGGTCAGTTACAAGCTTTCCATTGCCATACAGTTTCTATGTATGAATATAAGACCAGTCTACTGTCTTAACACGTGTTCAAGGAAGCTTGGTGTTTTATCTTGCCGCTGACAAATTTTACCACAGAAGCACCTAACGCTTACCCGTCCGGGACACCTAGTGTTATTCCCCTGTAAATGTTTCTTTTGTTCATACTTTGGCGTAGTGTTATCGCTTTTGAGTTCGTATTACGGTTTTGTCGAAACTTCGGTATTCATTTGTTGTTTTCTTTTCAGGAGGGGTTTGTATATAAGTCAAGTAACGGTTGAAAAATCTGAATAAATTCTAAGTTAAAAAAAAAAGTCAAGTGACGGAAATTGTAAGTGTTTCTCAGAATTACCATTACATAATCTACACAGCAGATACGCGCACTGTAGTACATGTCCATGCTTTTGACTCCGGTTATTTTAGGCACGTGTCCGTTGTCCTCTTGGGTCATTTTAATACAGAATTCCAATTAAGATTTTTGAAATTACGTTTAATTTTGAACTAAGACATGTTTAAACCATAGATGAGTTTACATTCCATACCTGTAATGGGTGCAACAGGGTATTTTAAAACATCACCATCAGTTGAACCTTGTCCAGGCATTTTGGTTTGTGTGTAGTGGAGCCTTACTAGTCTGGATACTTTTGTTTGTGTGTAGTGGAACCGTAATAGTCTGGATACTTTGGTTTGTGTGTAGTGGATCCTTAAAAGTCTGGAAACTTTGGTTTGTGTGTAGTGGAACCTTAATAGTCTGGATACTTTAGTTTGTGTGCAGTGAAACCTTAATAGTCTGGATACTTTTGTTTGTGTGTAATGGAACATTAATAGTCTGGATACTTTGGTTTGTGTGCAGTGGAACCTTAATAGTCTGGAAACTTTGGTTTGTGTGCAGTGGAACCTTTATAGTCTGGATACTTTTGTTTGTGTGTAATGGAACATTAATAGTCTGGATACTTTGGTTTGTGTGTAGTGGAACCTTAATAGTCTGGATACTTTGGTTTGTGTGCAGTGAAACCTTAATAGTCTGGATACTTTTGTTTGTGTGTAATGGAACATTAATAGTCTGGATACTTTGGTTTGTGTGTAGTGGAACCTTAATAGTCTGGATACTTTGGTTTGTGTGCAGTGAAACCTTAATAGTCTGGATACTTTTGTTTGTGTGTAATGGAACATTAATAGTCTGGATACTTTGGTTTGTGTGTAGTGGAACCTTAATAGTCTGGATACTTTGGTTTGTGTGCAGTGAAACCTTAATAGTCTGGATACTTTTGTTTGTGTGTAATGGAACATTAATAGTCTGGATACTTTGGTTTGTGTGTAGTGGAACCTTAATAGTCTGGATACTTTGGTTTGTGTGCAGTGAAACCTTAATAGTCTGGATACTTTTGTTTGTGTGTAATGGAACATTAATAGTCTGGATACTTTGGTTTGTGTGTAGTGGAACCTTAATAGTCTGGATACTTTGGTTTGTGTGCAGTGAAACCTTAATAGTCTGGATACTTTTGTTTGTGTGTAATGGAACATTAATAGTCTGGATACTTTGGTTTGTGTGTAGTGGAACCTTAATAGTCTGGATACTTTGGTTTGTGTGCAGTGAAACCTTAATAGTCTGGATACTTTTGTTTGTGTGTAATGGAACATTAATAGTCTGGATACTTTGGTTTGTGTGTAGTGGAACCTTAATAGTCTGGATACTTTGGTTTGTGTGCAGTGAAACCTTAATAGTCTGGATACTTTTGTTTGTGTGTAATGGAACATTAATAGTCTGGATACTTTGGTTTGTGTGTAGTGGAACCTTAATAGTCTGGATACTTTGGTTTGTGTGCAGTGGAACCTTAATAGTCTGGATACTTTTGTTTGTGTGTAGTGGAACCGTAATAGTCTGGATACTTTGGTTTGTGTGTAGTGGAACCTTAAAAGTCTGGAAACTTTGGTTTGTGTGCAGTGGAACCTTTATAGTCTGGATACTTTTGTTTGTGTGTAATGGAACATTAATAGTCTGGATTCTTTGGTTTGTGTGTAGTGGAACCTTAATAGTCTGGATACTTTAGTTTGTGTGCAGTGAAACCTTAATAGTCTGGAAACTTTGGTTTGTGTACAGTGGAACCTTAATAGTCTGGATACTTTGGTTTGTGTCCAGTGGAACCTTAATAGTCTGGATACTTTGGTTCGTGTGTAGTGGAACCTTAATAGTCTGGATACTTTGGTTTGTGTCCAGTGGAACCTTAATAGTCTGGATACTTTGGTTTGTGTGTAATGGAACCTTAATAATCTGGATACTTTGGTTTGTGTCCAGTGGAACCTTAATAGTCTGGATACTTTGGTTTGTGTGTAGTGGAACCTTAATAGTCTGGAAACTTTGGTTTGTGTATTCAGAGGAACCTTAATAGTCTGGATACTTTGGTTTGTGTGTAGTGGAGCCTTAATAGTCTGGAAACTTTGGTTTGTGTGCAGTGGAACCTTAATAGTCTGGATACTTTGGTTTGTGTGCAGTGNAGTCTTGACATGTTTGTGTGCAGTGGAACCTTAATAGTCTGGATACTTTAGTTTGTGTGCAGTGAAACCTTAATAGTCTGGATACTTTGGTGTGTATGCAGTGGAGCCCTGTTAATCGTGATTATTTAGTTTGTATTTACAGTGGAACCCTGTTAGTCTAGAACAGTTTGGTTTGTGCGGACAGTGAAACCTTTTTTTTATTTTGTATACTTTGGTTTGTTTTTATATTTGAACCCCGTTAGTCTTGACATGTTTTATTTATACAGTGGACGCTTGTCTGTTAGGACGTTTTGGTTTGAATACAGGGGAATCGCGGTAGTCTACACATCTGCGTCCTGGCTTGGATTGAAATCTTGTCAGTAAGGAACTTATTGTCTGTACGTAAGACCACATCACATGATACGTTATCTTTCAAATAAGAAAGTTTACTTATGTTTTTGACAAGAACTAGTAGAATTATAAAATATTGGTTGAAACCCGTTATGTTAAATAATTGTATCTTAATCTCATGTAATAAAGTGTTATTTGATTCTTGTATGTCGGGTAGTGTTCATTGGTTAACAAATGTAAAAGAGTTTTTATGTACTTGTGGTTTTGCTGCGATACGGTATGCTCAGAACGTATTTAATGAAAACAAGTTTATATCTGAGCTCAAACAAAGAGTTAGAGATTGTCACCTACAGAACACTAAAATGCATTTTGTCAATTTATCAAAGTGTTATATTTACAAACACTATAATATTATTCATGTTAACATGTTACAGATAAGTATAAGAAAATAAGCTGTAAATATAGGCTTTCATCACATAATCTTAATACTGAATCTGTGCATAGCAATTTTGCGAGACACCTAAGAATTTATACCAAATGTTGATGAGTAGTAAACGAGTATCATTATATTCTAGTTTGTCATTTTTATTCTGATATTAGAACCAAATATATTAAGCCATATTTCTGGCGTCTTCAAGCTTGTACAACTCATGTCTGTAAGGACTGTTAAACAACTAAAAAATCTTGGTAACTTTTTGTGTGTTGCCACTGCCAGGCGTGACAGCTACTAAGATTGTGTAGTAAATTCGTCAATTAATGAATTCACGAACTACGACGCGGAACGGTACATTATCTTGTATACAACTCATTGACTACGTTTAACACATGTGTGTTATTTCATTGTAACACTCCTTTATGCTGTACTGCTTTTGGAATAAACTAAATATAATCGAGCTTAAAGTGTTGTTTAGAGTGACAGCTTGGTGTAGGTGTTAACCCTACCCAAGATTTACTCCTAACCACCTATTGTACCTCTCAGTCTTGTTTTTTCTCCTGACAAATAAATAACTACACGAGATTTCGGATTGTATCTCATAGTCCATAGACCACAATATTGATGCTAGCTGAGGTTTTGTATGTATTTTTCACATTTTTTCTGTAAAATTTCGAAAGCAGATGTAAATATAAGAATTTGATTGGAGAAGCAGGTACATCAACTTAACAAGTGTGAACGCTCGTCGTGGAATTAGAGTGACACTCCCCGATATCAGCATGTACATTACAGTAGTTCTTTTCATTCTACACATAAAGTGGTAGATATTGATTATGCAATCTAAAATTCGAAAAAAGGTTGTAAATGTAAACGCATCTGTTTAACTGAATATCATGTTTTGAATAAATTTCCACTTAAACAGTTAGAAACTTCTATTGATAACCAAATAAGTGGAATAGCTTAAGTCAAACATATCGTAATATAACGATACAGACAACTGCACTGTCACCGATATCTCCGAATGCTTCTGTTATACAAATACATTGCAGATAACGTTGTTCGGCGCGTCATATCACTTACCCAACGTGTGTACTTCGAATGATATAATCACGTTTTGTATATTCAAGGAACATTCATTTATTACGAATATATGACAACCGCATGGATGAACAGACGACCTAACACTGAAGTAAATAAACAAACTTGAGCGTCTACACACAGGTAAAATATACACAAATAAAAACACTCAGCACAAAACAGAGTCATACTCTAAAGCGGGCGGTAAAAATGGTTGGTGTTATTATAACTGTAACTGTTTAGCTCACATGGTCTGAAGAACTGTAGGACCTAGGGTCATGATATTTGGCCAGTAGGTACCTGGGATGGAGTGCTATAAAGTTCCCTCATGAAAATGACGACCTAATTTCAAGGTCACAGGGGTCAAATATGTTAAAAACTTCAAACAACAATATCCTAAGAATCATTTGGACTAGAGTCATGATACTTGGGTATGTTATGGAGACCAGCTGTGTGATTGGTGTTTTTTTACAGTAATGAGGTCAAAGGTCAACTTAAAGTGGAAGTCGGAGGTCAAAGGTCAAAGTGGGTTAAAAGCTTTAAAATAAAAATAAAAATTTTAAACAACGATATCTTCAGAACCGTTTAAGAGATGTTAAAATGTCTTGTGTTCTAGTTACCAAATTTGGTCTTAAGTTATACCTATATGTCAGTTTCATGTAACAAAAGAAACAGGTGAGCGATACAGGCCCTCTGTGCCTCTTGTTTGTTTGACACATTCGCAAGGAGTTGAACAAAAAAACTGATTTATAGTGTTTTTATTGATATATTTTTTTTATAAAATAACATATCTGACTCTAAAACGCACTTTAACATATTTCAAACAATCGCATGACTCAAAGTTTGTTTATTGGTATATTTTGCTTGGATGCAGGAATATAACATTTCTTGCGTCTTATGTAAAACTAAGGCAATGCGTCCTTCTTATTTTTATTTATTTATTTATCTGCTTTTCATGTACGGGAAAATGTTACAGTTTTTCGTTCATATCTCTTTCATGATATTTAAAATTAAATTTGAATGAAAATAATCGTTAATTCACCTATTTTGATTAAGCCAACACTTCATCGTGTAATTCACAGCAATGGCCAAAAATCCAACGCACATGTCTACACGAATAACAAAAACATAAAGACGTTATATGTATATTTTAAAAATGACTTAAGGATGTACACCTCTGAGAAGTCAAAAAATTCCTGTATTAAACTTTTTTTCTTATCTTGATTTTTGGAAAAAGGAGATAATGGCATAGTAGAAAATGCAAAAACAAATATATGTCCGTGTGCTCGTTTTTGTGCTATGATCGGCCAAAGATACCAATTTAACACAATATGTGATTTTAGGTAAATTTTCGGGTTTTGCCCATTTGCAGAACAAATTCATACAATTTCTTTCAAGTGTGTTATCAGATATGTATGAATGTTTGTAGAATTGATAAAAATATTATTTTCTTTGAAACTATGGAAGTAAAATGTCTTAATCTTATTCATTTTACTCAGAAATGCGATTTTAGTTACCCCTACCCCTTATTTTTTAATGAAAAAATGCACATTTTTCACCATTTTTTGCAGATTAAACGCTTGATATAAAAAAATCCTGTATTAAACTTTTTTTAGTATTCAATGAATCAAAAGAAAATGTGTTTCTCTTTCTAAAACAGCCACAAAAATGGGGGGTCGGTGTGCTTCTTTTTTTGTCCCATTATTATTTGTGTTATTTTTTTACCTTTTTCGAGGTCAAAAATCAAAAGTGCTTCAGTTACCCTAATATGTAAAAAATTATATCAATAAACTATAACTTTCCACTTTTTTGCATATTATTTTAATCATATTGAACATTATAAAATTGTACAGCAAAATTGAACCTGCTACAGTTAAAAATGGTGACACAATGACAATTCAAGTGATCAATCTAGTGCCAAAAAAGGTGAAATTTTGGCCCTTTATGAAGGCAAGAAATTCACATAAATACACTTTTTCAAAATGGCCGCCAAATTGGTCATTTTTTTAAAATTCTTGTAAAAAATGTTCTACACACAACAGACATCTAGGTTTTTTTATATGTTTTTCAGATGTGTGTGTGCTATTATACCTATCTTAATTTGTTAAATATTACAAAAACCCGTTACACTAGATCAAAACGAGACTTGAACGTGACTGAAACCTCAGAAGAGTACATCCTTAATAACAATTTAAACCAGCAATATAATTCCACACGTGTCTATATAAACAAATTCTGCAAACCAAGAAGTTTATCTATAATTCAACATATTTTAATATACTGATGTAGCAGTTTATTTTGTGCACAATATACTCTTTCAACATATACAATGTTTAATCATATGTCAATCAAAACATCACTTTCACAGGAAGAGACACTTTCATTATTTGCAATCTATAAAAAGTGGCCTTTTGTTTCTAATAAATTCAATCCAATGTCGTCATATACGGTATGTATCAACTGATTTACTTAAGGATCCCACTGCCAAAAACCGTAACCTCACATTGAAAACTGTCTCTCCTGGCACAACTATAGCTTTGATAAATCATTGCTTAAAAGAAATCATAATTAAATGAAAAAATACAACAGTTTTCTGAGTGTAAATAGCAGCTGGACTGGACCGAGATTCAAAACCGGAACTTAAATTTTTTAATTTGGTCCAGGCAAATACGGCCTCCTGGTTTCGTCTCAGAAGGTTCCACACAAATCACACAAAACAATTTACTGAACCACAAGTAGTAAATAATAGGAAAGACTATGTACATGTCTCACTTGTATCAAACAGTTTCTAATCTACTGAGTGTGTGATAAGACTTTTTAAAAATTCGATAAGCTATGCATGAATTAACAACAGGGTTACAGATTCAGATAATTTTGGCACGGAATGAGGAATGTGAAGAATGGTATTATGACACTCTTCAAAAGGGGGGTTAACTGTTATAAGATGTCCAGTTACTATTCGTTGGAAGGAAACATCATTCTTTATCAAAGTATTATTGGCATATATATATTTAAAAAACGGTGCACTTTTCTTTATGGTTTTGTAGTATAATATTTTCATACAAACTGCGATACAGTTACTTCCAAAATGATTTTAAGGGGAGGTTACTGTATATAAGAAAAAAGTGAAGTAGGACAGGTACCCTTATGTAATAAAGAAGTATATCCGATGGTTTTAGACATTACTTCACCATTTACATTGTAACAGCAGATATGGTCATATTGCATTTAACAAACATGTTTGGTCGTGGGTGGAATTTAACTTCCATCGAGGCGAGGTAAGTTCTCAGCGTTTTGTAATACGATTAATGAGATTGCTGAATAACTTCATATGATTGTGTGTGTATTTTCCGTTTTTATGAATAACAACAAGAGATACAGATAATATCGAAAATCAACGGAAACAATACATTCAAAATAATTTTATGTTACTGCACACATGCAATAAAATGCATGAATATTATTTGTTCACTTAACTCAAAACTGTCAGATAATTAACCAATAGTAGTCGCTGTTATATTGCAAAAACGGGCACGTGGCGTAATATAGGATACTCTCGACGTATGTCCTCATTGTTGTTAGAATTAGATTTAGTTCTGTTAGCACGTACTGAAACGTCGTGCACTTAAATGCATCCTCGTCACACCTAGATGTTTCAGCGGATTAATATCAACTGGGCCAAGCGGCAGATCACAAACGTCTTGAAGAACCTGACGCTCCTCCAAATCACACGTGACTTCTTCCATCATTTCTTTGTGATCGTCACAACTCCATTTCAATTTTAATGAATGCATTTCGTGCCGCAGAGACAGAAGTTTTTTCGCCAGGTTCTGATCGAATATTCTCATGGCATGCTGCGAAATAGATTAAGATTCAGTATATAACTTGTGTATTATGTATAACCTTTATTATAAAAACGTACATTGAAATTTACGTAACAATTTAGTGACAATGTTTATACTCGTGTGTTTGTAAACACAAAATATGCAAACATATCCACCTAACCATGGTTCCCACGAAATTATCCAAACATTAACGTGAGAAAATGCAATTCAAAAGATAAGAACGGTGTAATTATAAAATGTTTGATCAACACGCACTGAGGAGACACGATTAAGGAGTGTATCTATAGCACATGTCTCCCTCTGTCTCTACTGTCCCAATCATCTCATCAACTGACTAATAAAGAAAGAATTTGTCATCATACAAAATTAAGCACCTTATGATAAACTCACCAGTTCTTTCCGGATCCATCCGATGTCACTGTTGATTTTTTCTTTCCGTTCGGGTGTAAGGCTTTGGTCATCCTGTGGATCTTTGACCACCTCGTGCTGTAGCCTCGCTTTAAATAACGCACCGGATCGAACTAACTTCTCTGTTTCCCATGTCACATAACTTGTTCGTCTGGTTTTTAACTTTAGTTTCGTAGCTTTTTCCTTTAATGTTCCAAGGTCATTGCCATTGCCTGTGTCACATTTCTCACATTGATCGTTTGTTCTGTGGAGATCATTGTTTCCATGGAGATCATTGTTTCCATGGAGATCATTGTTCCCATGGAGTTCATTGTTTCCATGGAGATCGTTGTTTCCGTGGAAATCACTGTTTGATGTTTCGTTTCCTTTATCAATGTTATTATTGGGTTCAATAAAGTCATTTTCTTCGGTGTCATTTTTTGTAACATCGTAACTTTCTGTTGTCGGAATTTCTTCAATTACAGATAGCGTCGATATTCTATACTCCTTCATTTTTTTAGATTTTTAAATTCAAAACGTTGTTATTATATGAAGGCCCTTCACTGTGCTATTACGCCATCTAATGGTGTTCCTGAAATGTATAAGATATATAAATATATATAACAATTTTTTCTTGATAAAGTCTGTTGGCTGATATTTCTAGAATATATAGCGTCTTGAATTTACGTATGGAACAAATATAATTTCAATTGATATTACTGATAATAGAGTAAAAACAATGAGACACGTCATTTCTATAGTTTACCTGTGTAAGAACATATAAATCCGAAAAATGCATTTCAAACATTACAAACACATCCTCTAACGTGTGTAAGGAGCAGGTAATACATTTGTAACACAGGTAGCTGATCAATTTCCACTTGCAAAGACGACCCCATACTGAAGGTTGACTAGAGCGTGGGTTTGCTTTCTCTCGGCATTTCAACACTTTTATTTTCACCTGTACAGGTAAAATATCTCCGGTAAACCTGTGTAACTAGTTGATTGATTACGAACCACTCATCCTTCACAATTGAGAAGATCAATTTAAGGCGTTAAGTCAGGTTTTGACCAAGCCTCAGCATAGGAGGACGAATCAGAAATTATACATTCGAATAGCAATAAGTTATTCTGGTTGGTAAATTATAAAATCTGATCCAAGCGTATCGACAAGTCTCAGTTAAGCAAACGTCATATATTATACAGACAGATTGACATCACTAATTTGTTTCCTCCCATTAAGTAGTTTCGTAAGCTTGAAGTAAATCTAGAAGATGTTGTTAATTTCTAAAAAGTTATATAAATAATTATTTTTTATCGATTAATAAGGGTACAGATAAGTGCCTTGACAAGATATATAGTTTGTGTAAGTATTACGTACGTAGTTATATTGTAAATACTACAGGTGACTATACAGGTGAGACAGGTACACAGGTGTACATGTATCAATCAAATATACTCTACCACATGTAAAATAGTATAGGAAATATACTTGCATATATTAATGATTACATGTCATGTACGCAATACAGTTTATCAAGCTGTGAATGAGTCCTTAAGTCAAAGTTTCAATTTATTTTATAAGAAAAATATGCAAATATAAATATTTCTGTTAATATTTTCTGAGGGTGACCATTTTTGATACAATTTGCATATTCTTATTGTATTTTACCATCATGGAATTATCACTGATCTAAAGTTGACTTTGATATTCGATCAAGCTAACAAAACTTGATATAAATCTCACAATTATGTAGATTACAGATGACATTTTAAGTGGTGCACCTAAGTATGGTCAACATATGGTGTTACTTTTGTGTACTGTTGAACAAGTTTCTCACTGAAGGAAAATAATCCTACTGTCTTTGGTTAGATTTAGGATTTTCCACGAGAGACGGTAGAGCAACCTGACGTTCTGTTTATAAACCGATTTATAATATAATCTTACGCTACATTGTGAGAAAATGATTGTTTAAATCCTAAACTCACATCTCATAATCAATCGTGTTTCCTTTACATTTAAACATGAATAAAAACGCGCATTAGATACATGTTAAGTTAAATGTACGACTAGGAAGGTCAGGATATAAACTTATTCCACTCAGATTCCCGTCATTTCAAATTAGTTTATTTGGTATATTTGGTAATCATAATCACACTATTTCAAAACAAAGTAAACTTATGATTATAAAAGGGAAAAATAAAGTATGTCCTGAAATCTTTTTCAACTCATTTTCATTGTCGATAAAATGTCCAATGGTGCAAACAAATATTGATAATACAAAAGTAAAGTCGTAAAAGAGTTATCGGCTACTAAAGATAGTAAAGATATTCTGACATAAAAGTTAGTATCATCAGGGGTCAGAACATCGTTGAATAAGAGGCTAGATTACTTAATACGTACCAGGAACATCTCAGACACCGTCATCTATTTCACAAACAAACTGGATCAGTCGACAAGTCATTAGCAGAGTAAAGATGACTGAAACAACTTATTTTTTAAATGTAAACAGTTGTTGCTATAGCAAACGTTCTAGAATATTTTTCAACTGAAAACTCCGTTAAGCATGTTTGGACTGAGGATTTCAGATAATTGTTTTATATGATATACTATGGTTTTGAATGATGGAACCACGCAACCGCTTAACGTTTTAAATCTGTTCGGTCAGACGACATAGAAAAACCCGAAAACTATTTTATAAATGCATGAACGGCCCAATAATAGCGATTCACTTTCATTCAAACATTATTCACCCAATAAATCTAAACCAAGATAAATGTCTGATAGATGGGTTTTAATGCAGTGTAAAACATCAAAGATTGACATACTGGACCAAGCTCGACAACGCCTGGTTAGCTTGACGTTACATTACTGTAACATTGTAATCAATCATAATATCATATACAGTATCATTTAGTATAGAAACAAAATACGTGTCTAGATTCTAAATGATCTTCGAGTAATAATATACAGAGATATTACAATTACTATATATATATTGGCAATTATTTGAAAATTTCTGTCATCAGTTGAAGCTCGATAAAACTCAATCCTGATATTTCAGCTAAATAGATATTTCGCTTTGATGATTTATTTCGGCATCACTAGCATATCAATTGGGATTTTAATGTATATTAGTATGTGGAGTCTGGCCATACAAATGTTATAAACGATAACGCATTACCTACGTATAGTGGAATAGTTATATACAACTTGTACAGTAATTATAAAAGACGTCATACTTAAAAATAGATTAATAGTTTCAAGTTTATTGCTCACGTTTAAGTTTTGGTTCTGTTCCAATATTGCAGTTTAGAGTAGAATGGGCGCCAACGTGTACTTAAATAATTTTCACTTTTCTACATATGATCCCACATCAAAAACATTATTACCGAGCACATTTTTTTTTTAAATATATGTGTTATTAAACGATTTAAGCTTGATACGAATCCAAAACTAAGCAGAATTTTAAGTAAGTGCGTACGACTTTTATTCTAAAACTTGAAATTAAAGTCACTACCTATCCTCTTCTTCAGCTTTAAATAAATATTTTGATATATACTATAACTATGTACCTAATATCCTATAATAATAATCCTCACTCTCAAACTTTCTTACAAACATAACTGCGTTATTTCAGGATCGTTGTTTCCTTTAATCAGAAGCAACCTATCTCTATTGGTCATCGAGTTTGTCAAAGTTTATAACTGCCCCAGAACCTGTTATAGACAAGGGTGAACGAGTCCTTATGATATTATTTACAGCCAAAAATCGTCATACTATCACTATTTATCTAAAACATAACTTGCTATACTATCACTATTTATCTAAAACACAACTTGCTATACTGTCACTATTTATCAAAAACATAACTCGCTATACTGTCACCATTTGTCTAAAACATAACTCGCTATACTGTCATCATTTGTCTAAAACATAACTCGCTATCCTGTCACCATTTATCTAAAACATAACTCGCTATCCTGTCACTATTTATCTAAAACATAACTCGCTTTACTGTCACTATTTGTCTAAACATAACTCGCTATACTGTCACCATTTGTCTAAACATAACTCGCTATCCTGTCACCATTTATTAAAAACATAACTTGCTATCCTGTCACCATTTATCTAAAACATAACTCGCTATACTGTCACCATTTATCAAAAACATAACTCGCTATCCTGTTACCATTTGTCTAAAACATAACTCGCTATCCTGTCACAATTTGTCTAAAACATAACTCGTTATCCTGTCACCATTTATCTAAAACATAACTCGCTATCCTGTCATTATTTATCTAAAACATAACTCGCTATACTGTCACCATTTGTCTAAACATAACTCGCTATCCTGTCACCATTTATCTAAAACATAACTCGCTATCCAGTCACCATTTATCAAAAACATAACTCGCTATCCTGTCACCATTTATCAAAAACATAACTCACTATCCTGTCACCATTTGTCTAAAACATAACTCGCTATCCTGTCACCATTTGTCTAAAACATAACTCGCTATACTGTCACCATTTATCAAAAACATAACTTGCTATCCTGTCACCATTTATCTAAAACATAACTCGCTATCCTGTCACCATTTATCAAAAACATAACTCGCTATCCTGTCACCATTTGTCTAAAACATAACTCGTTATCCTGTCACCATTTATCTAAAACATAACTCGCTATCCTGTCATTATTTATCTAAAACATAACTCGCTATACTGTCACCATTTGTCTAAACATAACTCGTTATCCTGTCACCATTTGTCTAAAACATAACTCGCTATCCTGTCATTATTTATCTAAAACATAACTCGCTATACTGTCACCATTTATCTAAACATAACTCGCTATCCTGTCACCATTTATCAAAAACATAACTTGCTATCCTGTCACCATTTGTCTAAAACATAACTCGCTTTACTGTCACCATTTTCCCACAAAACCAAACTTTTGTTTTTTATCATTTATCCAGAAAACCCTCGCTATACTGCCACTATTTCCCCAGAGAAAAATTGGCTCCAATTTTATTTATATCAACACAGAGTTGATGTCGTTAAATTCACATTACACAATGAATACGAATGACACTTAATTATTCAATTTTATTAAAATAAATATCATTTTATCGATATTTCCCTCTCAGTACATCGTTATAAACAGAACGGTTTATGTTTATTGTGAACATCATACAGAACAGAGAAGTATTTATTGAATTAAGATCCACGGCAGTAACACCATTAGTCAATGTTTACCGTCAAAAACGTAACTCGTGACTTAAAATAAGGCCTGGGAATGGGAAATAAAACTCCTGATGGATCTATGTTTCCGGTGATACATTTTCATCCAAATGCGTTTTTCTGGTCGACAAAAGCGTAAACAAAATGATGCACTATATGTTACCGATAGGAAATTGGAGGGTTAACCGTTTAAATTTATTCTACAGTTACATGCTTGGCAAAGACTATCAACTCCTCATTTAAACTTAATTAAAACGCAGTGTGATGTTTATTCACGGGGAAGGGGGTACTAAATTTCAATGTAATGTTAATAATATATGTATATAATTAACTTAAGTATAACATGTATACATATATATCATTTGTTTTCATTTTTTCAATTTTCTTTAATATAAAGAGAAAGAACAAGAACACATAGGTACCATACTTTTAACACAAGGACAAACTTGTAGTAGCTTGAACAACAGAATATACCAATCGAGATCAAACAAAGATGGAAACAGTTCTTTACGGGATATTTACATTTATTAATGAATCTTTCATTCTTTCGATTAAAACTGCATGGTGCATAGAAACCAAATCTAAAATGGTTGTCATTTCAGATTGTATACCTGTAACGGACCGCCGCTTGATAGCTGCCATATTCAGAACACACAGACATATATAGTCCAGATTGACATATGACGTGGTACTGGTCAGTCAAAACAACAAGGAATAGACCGTTCTCCTCAGGTATATATCTACCTGACATGGTGATATACGTGAACACACCTTAACATGAACTAATAGGAGCGTGATCGTGCGTCATCCGTTACGCCCTCATTGTGCTGGTAATGGTATAATAGGTTCCAGGCAATTTCCCTCGGATACCGTGTGGTGATTCTAACGTGTGACATACGAGATACTCGTGTGTCGGTAACTGTGATACTCGTGTCACATTTACTTCCAGGTAAATATTGGCATCTTTATTTCCCCACGTATGTTGTCAATGGAACGCTCAGCTTGGAAAGGGTATTTGAAAAACATGCAAAGAAAAGGCTGGATTGTAAAATAGTGTATGGTATATAAACAAAACACATGTGACGTAACAGTAATGTTTGCAAGCAGGAGAGTATGAATAAGGAGACAATATATAATAAAATGGTGGAATGGTAAAACAGTATGCCGAGGAGGACGTTGTGACATGTACAATAATGACGTTACAATGCACATGACGACAAAAACCTCTGTGATGTGTTTTGAATCGCTTCTACCCTATAAATAACTGTACGTAATTTGGCCTAAATAAGAACAGAATTTAATATTTAAAATATCTGAAAATGTATCAAAATTTTACTACAGATTACTCTTTTTGCTTCAACACGCGCCAGGCATCAGTCGAGAATTTCCAGGAGGAGATTTTTGAAATCTACAGAAGCCAACGTCAGCATTAAGTTTCATGATCCAACGTCAAACAGAAAGAATAAGTATGTACAAATTAGTCTCCGACGAAATCCGTGCTTACTTTACCATAGGATTTCAAACTTTGTCAAACGTTATATGCCTGAAAATGGATAAAATACATTTCATTCTAATGTGGTAAAACTATTTATCCGGAATATTAAGTTATGCAAAACAGAAAATATGAAATATGTAAAAACGTTAGATTTAATGCATAAATACGTTATAGAAGCATCTCTATAAAATAGAGTTTTGTCCGTTCAATCCCAATATGAATTGCGACATCCCGTGGTCTTTAAACGGGTTCTTGTACCTTAAACAGTTTCTTGTTGACAGAAACTAGCCCCCTTGGTCATGTTAGTGGGTGTATAAAGTAAAAAACCAATGTCCGATTAAGGTGTTGATTCATCCAGAAATGAGGTTCTGCCGATTAAAGCAGCGTCACTGATGTTATTCTGGGGACCTATTATACTCTCTGAATCAAATCGACCTTATGTTGTCTCGGTTCAGATACTTTCGATTTCCTTAAACGTCCTTTCAGTAAATAAACGAGAGTATTTAACGTCTTAATACAGCTTAAATACTGAGGACGTATTGGATATTTAAATCACAACCGCGGATGAGTAAGCAAGATGTCCTCTGGGGTGTCTCAGGGAGGATCATGTGGGATTTCATCAATTCGGTTATATAGCAACTACTTGTAATGTATCAATTTGATAAAAATATATCCGATTGACCGAATGCAAAACACTAAATAAAATGAAAAAGTCTTAGTTTTCTGGTTTTGATTGTAGGGACACCAGTTGCATGACGACATTGTTTGATCTTAGGTAATGATCGACGCTACCACTAAAATTGTTTTCGTTGAAAATAATGAATGTTTCCTGAATTTGTTTTGATTCAGAGCAAGTTTCAATACCTTTACCAGTGTGACAAACCTTTCCCCTATATTCATTAGGCCTTCTGAGCACAACCAGCCCAGTGTACATGGTGATGTACCCATTCACCCACACTCACCACAGTGACCGGTCTTCCCTATACTTAATCTCCAATATCTATCCTAGGCTATTTATAAAGCAGGGATAGTGTCCTCTCATCATGGGGGATAACATAGGAACAAAGACACTGACCACAAGTTCCTCTCGCCGTTAACAGTCATCAGTGTGGTTCTTTTGAAGCATTATATTAGAATACGCGTTTTTTTGGATTTCTAGCTGGATACGTTCCCTACACTCGAGTTGCTGAATGAGTAAGGCGAGTTCTATTTTGTCGCCATTTATCCTCTGAATTTCTGTATTCTATATTGTATTCTTTATACCATCACGATAATAGCCTTGCTGGACACTTATATATATGATTTACAGACATTATTGCGATTGAACACGTCACTAGTTAGGTATCACACTATTTAAGACCCAACATGTAGTGTTACCTCCAGTGTTTCCACTTCCCTGTTTTCAGTTTTCAAATTTCCAATTTTTTATCCATTGTACCAGTCGATATGTTTTTGTTGGATACTGCCGTATCAAATGCCTTGCCGTACTGATATGTAAGTCAAATGTTCAAATAAGTTGGCTAAGTAATATCGGTCGTAATATGAGTGTGTTCACGAACATTACACGCAGGTCGTCATAACATATTTCGTTTCATGTTTCAACAATAATTAAATCATCAAAGATCACAATTTATTTTACCTCTGAGGGACATTCATTTACAAAATTTGATAAAACTGATGTTTCAAAAACAATCACACTACTTTATGATCCTCTCTAACACGTTCTAATGCAGGAAGATGATAAAGATATATTGCAGACAACCACTTTCTATCGTTCTATATGTAAGTTACTAGTCCGCTAAACACAACGGTTTTGATATATTGACGTTAATACGCATTTCACTTTAAATACCTTTTTTTTTACCTTTTTTAACATTGATAAATAAAGACCTGTACCTTGTTATCGGGATGTGCTAACTAAAATGAACTCTATCAGTGTACTTTTCGGAATTATGACATATTTTGGATAGTTTTTTCGGTTTTAAAACCTTATCTAACATATATCATATGAGTCAGTCGACTAGTGCAGCCTTAAATATGACCTGGTGTTCACGTGCTTTCACATATTTCTGCGTTTCATACAAACAAAATATGTCATATCAATATTTCATGAATCACAGAAAATGTATATAGAAGCATCGATCACGTCAGGAGAATGCAACACTCTGATAGATGTACGTTTCGTGTTTGATACACTTATTTTGATTCTACACTTACTCAACTCCAGACCTCACTACTCCGCGCCATCACCCTCATACATATCTTACGTCTTATACATAGGAATAATTCAGAAGGCACTCTTATGTCATGGTTTTGGTCATTACAATGATGGATTCTTCAGAGTAGTTAATCCACTTCTAAGATATTCCCTATTGGAAGTTTTCTAGTTATGAGTTAGTGTGTGTATCACATTTAATAGGAATCAATGGCTAGTGATGTGATATATGATATATACTAATTCAACTTAATTTCTATTTTGACGGGCAATACTACCTTAATATACGCAATTTAGCACTTATAATCGTTATGCATGAATTTGATATGAAATGTACAGAACAATGTAACATTATATTTCAACGATGCGTTTAGAGGACCTTGAATCCATTTTAGTCGCTAAGATATATTTTATCTTACCTTTTTATTTACTTATATAGGGTGTATCAAGCTACATGCACCATCAGTTTTCCTCAGAATAACAGCATGCAATGAATATTAATGAATTTTTGAATCTCTTGCCAAGATTCATACAGTCTATTACTCATAAACAATTTTAAAAACTGCTCCCCTTTATGCGCTTGCGCACTTTTGGGAGATATCAATATAGTATGATGTAGCTAAAAGTATTTCAGACAACAATTTAGACACATTCGCTTGTAAAAGATTACGCAAATACGATTAGTCATAGTTTATAACACTGATATCAAAATAAAGGGAGACAACTAAAAACAGAAGAATGAACCAGTAATATATAGCTTTTTTCCAGCCACCTTCAGGTTGTCAACAACAAGAAATTGATTAAATATACCACTAAACCACGATTTAAAGGTATGCGTTCTTCATACCCCACTTTTCTATTACAAAGACACCGTGCAGATGTATTACTCGAGGAACTGTCAATCATCTGCATAACGACAAAATTCTGCTTGACAAAGATCCTGAATAAAAAAAAATGTAAATTGATTTATCTATAACTATATTGTAAGAACATAAATCAAGTGATATAATAATTTTGTTTAATTTGACGACACGATGAGCAGAATACATCAATGATAATCAGTAAATTGTGATACTTGTGATTTACGGGAAATCACTGAATAACAAGGTACAAAAGGCATTGTTGACACTTCCATCATTTTTTAAGTTTCATTGTTGCGTTAATATTTTTGGCAGTATCTATCGAGGGACTCGTTTAAAGAGAGGTGGGAAAGGAGACATCTAAAATGATGGCTTTGAGTCAGGAAGCAAATGTCAACTAAGAGTTTCATAGCGGGATGTAATGCGTATCTACATTTATACATTAATATGACATCATTTGTGACATTATCATGCGTTCATAAATCCTACCTTTATTTTACTTCACTCAAGAATTTAAACAGCAGAACCTTTGATATGGCATTATGCATGAAGTGTATTACTCTGACATTCAATACAAAATGAACAAACGTATTGCTTCCATACCGTCTGATAACCTTACGAAACCCTACAGACCTATAACCTTACGAAACCCTACATATCTATAACCTTACGAAACCCTCCAGACCTATAACCTTACGAAACCCTCCAGACCTATAACCTTACGAAATCCTACAGACCTATAACCTTACGAAACCCTACAGACCTATGAACACGCGTTTTTATTGATTGTACATCGATAAATTACCAATGTATTTATCGACACTATAATCTACACGATAGTTGTAGTTGGCCTAGAATAAATACGCTATACTGTTAAACGTTTCAGGGTCATTTTCAAACTAAACATCTTAACATGACAATCTAACGAAAATATCTACCTGGTATGTAATCAAAATAGTTGGAAATTATAAAGTTATTTAGGACGTATAACAAATAAAAACCTAAGTAAATTCGGATATATAAAAAAATAAAACCTAAATTTTGTAATGATAAATAACTGCTTGGTCAACTACCAAAACCGCCATCACTCTGACCCATGTCAGCTACCGTGACTTGTCAAAATGTAAGGTCGGTGTCACCAGGTCATGTGACATAGATTTCCATTTCAAAACTCTAGTTGTCGTTTTACGCCGGCCAAGGCTAACGACCAAATTATTCACGTTCCCTTTATTTTCCAATTTTTATCTTTCCCTTGCATGTTTGTGCTCACTGAACGTATAAATTGTTCTCAAATATCTACTTGACATAATTCGTAACAAATAATAACGATATTGTTGTAATGAACGGCACACATTCGTTTGAAATCAAGCTTATTTTCTACAATGACTTTTTCATTGGAATTTTTTTTTATTATTATTTGTTACACGATAGGTTTTTTCTATTTCACATGCGATAATATTTATTACGAGTATCCGTGGACCTATATTCGAGATAGAAAAAGACAGTTTACATCTAAGTGTTCACGAGATCGACCTTGTTCTGCAATTGTTTTTGCATTTAAATATCATATCTATTAATTATCATTAATATTAATTATCTTGTTCGGAAATAAACAATACGTCACATTTTCAAACAAAATTCGCATACATAATTGGAGCTACTGTAACGACAGTCTTTTTAGACATTTTGTTTCATACATTACAGTAGAACTTACGTTTGTGTTATTCCAATTTTGTATTTTTTTCTTCATTTCCCCCTTATCAGAGATTTGGAAGGCTGACAATGCTTTGTAAGTTTGGTACGTGTCCGTATGTTAACTCAGCGCTAACGTGTTGGTGTCATATTAATTATTCGTAATTAGACATTGATTTATTCACCCCATTCAGGGCTGTTTATGTCAAAGAACTGTAAGCCAATTATCATTGAAAGCAACCTTTCCTCAACAGGTGATGAAGAAAAAATGGCAACATACACAGTAAACTATAGCTCTCACGAACTACAGAGAGAGATAAAGAAATGATAAACCATTTTGGGATAAATACCATCGAATATTATAATAGCTAGATAGGGCGCTATATCAAATGTTGTATATTTGGGTTTTTTCTTATCTATCGAATGGGGTCTACAAGATAATTGTATACAGAAATGTGGTTGGGGTGGGAGTGGAAAATGGAGGGAAATAATATTTGGGGTTTAAGTGGTTGTTCATTAGAGGTAGTATATCAGTTTAGTTCTCTCAGAGATTTATTGAACAACCTTGGCAAATTCAGAACAAAGTACAAATGTAGCTGCCCAAGGCAGAGAGACACATCTTGGTCTTTTACGGGGATGTATGTCAAACTCATTTTTGTATTACAGAATGTAACATTCATATGAAGGCGGTGTACGCAGGTGATTGGACTAAACGCGGGCCACGGAACAAAGGAGAGGGAGAGATCTCGGACACACTGAGTACAAAACAACGTTGATATACTTCCAGTAAATTACGTAACAGGCCCCATGCTTCTGGTTATTCCATAAGGATATGTACTATTTCAGAGGTATTACGTATCAAGCCCATGCATGTTAATCCTGGTCACTATTTCCTGTTATCCGGCTTACCACAGCTGCATAGGGAGAAACCATCGGAGGGGAAGAGTTGGAAGATGACGAAAGCTGGAGGTCCCAATTAATGCCGGGGGACCTTGACTTTAACAATGTCACGTGTGTAGAATTCTGAAGACACTGAGGTCATACTATAAAACTGTGTTCAGCAATAACGATAAATGATTAATGACTGCTAAGCGTGATTTAAACTACGCCTTGTTAACATATGGGAAGAGTTTTATTATAAATATTGAATTGCTTCCTGAAGGAAAAGCGCGGCTATAAACAGGAGTGTTTAGAATTAAGGTAAGAAACGTAGTCGTCTGTCATGATCTAGGCCTAGTAGTTGTGAGGTACTTTACCTTCTGTTGACTCTCCTTTGACATGTTTTGGTAAGTTATATTCCACCGTGGTGTAGAGAAATATCGGTACGCTACACCTATTAAGGGAGACAGACAATCCACATTTAGTGTCAGTAGTAGAATTTGCAATTGGTGTTGAATGTTAGACAGCGAACAGCACGCTCGCGTGATACACTGGTTGGATGTTAGACAGCGAACAGCACGCTCGCGTGAGACACTGGTTGAATGTTGGACAGCGAACAGCACGCTCGCGTGAGACACTGCTTGGATGTTTTCTTTTGACAAACAAAGCAAAGCAGTACATTGGTACGAACTTAAACAAAGGAATCGAATGTTTTACATTTATTAAACTTTACTTAAATATTTCATTTATAATATTTGTATGCATATGTGTCATGATCATAATTTTAGTACAACCCCTTTTTAATGAAATGTTTTTATTAACAAATACGCAGAAGTGTGGTTGACTGATAATGTGAAGAAATTAAACTCTTTAATTCAGTATATGAAACCGAAAGGTATTTCAACTTTGTCTTAATATTATCACAGAGAAGGTTTGTGCAATGTTTTGCTGGGGTAGCCATATTACTTTTAAAAATGGAAGTCATAGACTTTACGACCCTGTACCTACAAAGGCGGCTGTTCCGCCACTTTGTAAAATGTTTAAAGTTTCCTAATCAGAAGGAAACTTCCACTATAAAAGGATTGAAAGGTCAATGATGAACATTCATGAAGGATATGTGACACTGTAACTTCCAAACATATCTCTAACTGTAGCTGTAGCTAAGAAGCCGACGTAAAACCAGATATTGCAGAATCGTTGGTGTTTCCTGCGCCACACTTGCCACCGGTATATTTTGAGATATGAGGGAACTTGTAATAATTATTTACAAGTAACCATTACGAAATACTTACAATCAGACTCACAGTTCATAACAGAGGCGACATCAGAACAGAACACGTGGGAAGTAAACTCCTTCAGTCAGATCAGATCACGTGATGACTTCAGTCGTCTTACAGGTGATGGGTACTGGCAGGAAATTCTGTTGGAGAGGCGAGAGAAATATTAAAATAGAGAAATATTAATATCCAATTCTATAAAACATACTCCTCAAAACGAGTTTTATTAGATTCGTGATTTTACTAAAACACTCGGTCCCGTATTCATTAAACCACTTTCATGCTCAAGCATGAATATGTGCTCAAACAACGTTTCTGGTAACTCGCCTAAGTCGTATGCCAAAGTAACAAAACAAAGTCCAGTTGAAAAAAAAAATAAAAAAATGTCTATGGCTTTAATTCTCTCCTAAAGTCTTCATAATTATTGAGGAAATGAAAAGTATCGTCATTTCAGCAGCGGGACGAGAACATGGGCTTAAGCACAGAACCTGAGTTGAAAAGTTGAAGGCATGGAAACGGGTTCCATAAACACAGGCCCATGAGAATGAAGCAACGTTTTAAACACAAAGGGAGACAATCTTTACAAGCTTTATGTAGCTTGTTTTAACATATTGCTTAAAACTATCTGATTCCATGTTTTATGTTTTTACTATGCTTATATTTTTTTTTTAATCAAACATGACCTTACCACAGATGTTTGTAGTCTTTAGAGTCTGAGAATTTGTTTTGATCTACAGTAAGGAAAATAGTGTCTAAGCACACTGATGATAACTGTTTACAAAGCTTACACAATGTTTACAATGACAATACATGTATATGATGTACTTTTCAAATGATCATAGCTGTAACGAGCAAGCAAAATCCTGAACAAACAAAAATCCAATTATAATCTTCTAAAAATCATAAATCAATTTAAGAAACTTTATCAAATACAACCTTACCTCGAACTTCGTTGTCCTTAAAATACAAATCTTGTTTGTAGACCATGGCTACTCAATTTTCCATAGATGTACATTGTAACCTAGACTAGCGGTACAGCTGTCACGTCATGATGCAGTCAAGCAGGTAATAATCTATTAAATAAACACCTACTCACGAACTTGAGAGTGCAGACTGCCTATCGAAGTATTAAGAAGAAAAAATGTAAAAATCTGCATCTAATCAACCAACAATCAGATATAGGCGTAAATATAAAACGGTATGTCACGAAAGACGGAGTACGACTTGAAAAGGAAATGATCGACAGTTATCATGCATTCTATTGAAAAATTGAAATTTAGATTTAAGCAATTAAAACATTAATTAGAACAATGATGTATTGATCATTGTTTTAGCGTTGAAACAAATTAGCACAAAGCGATATACAAAAAGAATACCAATAAGAAACACCTGTAGTTTTTACACCTGCATACTTGCGTTTGATCCTTAAATATACCATATTTCTATACTAACATAGTCTTTAGGGTCACAAAAACGATTTCAAATCTATCCCCGTGCATTCATATGAAGGAATTCCGTTATCTGTTACTGAGACACGAATAGCCTAACTTATCGACGATATCCCTCGTGACACTAACGAGTAAGCCTTTTTTGTTGTGTCTAACGACCAACAGTTCGGGTTTTTCAATTACACAGTATATATATATATATATATATATATNCCATAGTAACAATTGAAAACACAGTTAAATCTGTATAACGAGACCATCCAAGGAAAGACTGAGAAGTCCACTCTTATATATATATATATATATATATATATATAACCCTACCAAGTGTGTACATGTATGACACTAATACCATAACCTCATGTTGACGTCATCATTACTATGACGTCATAATTGTAACGTTAGATACCCTTCATACATGTACACTAATTTGAATCCTACACAACATTTTATTCAGTAGGTTATATTTTCTAGGATACGAATTTATTGAAATACTCCAAAATGGAAAATATAATGCTGCAACTGTAACAGCGCAAGTGAGCTATATTTTTCCTATATATGTTAAGACGGGCTTGCACCTGTGAAGTGTGAGAGAATCGCGTTTCCTACCGCAAAGGCTATTAATAGTTGAGTATGCAGAAATGGAACAATAACAGTATAACCTTATCAGACACGTGTACAATTCGTGCATTCAAGTCAATGGTATTTTCTTCGGAATCCTTTCTAACCCTTCTCAATATAAATATATAAATAGACAAAAGGTGTCCGTCTGTTTTCAATAATTCACTCCGTACCGAGGCCATCGATATCACGGATTTGAAATGTCACAATATGCTAAATCAAACAATCAAATGCTATAAGGTACACTCAGGAATTTCAAAACATCCCACTTGTCACACTCCAGGTCCCTCTCGATATTTTATTGTGGTGTGTAGGTGCGATTTTCCCGTAATCTTACGACTGTTTACCATATAGGAGTGTGTATAATGGAGGCTACATACACCTCGGGTAAACACACTTCCCTCCTCCACCACACCCAAACACGACAAAATAAATAAACATAACACTTAAATGTGCCGTCCTCATGTCCCGTGTTCAATTTCCATCCCGAGTTGTCGTTCCTTATTATTGTCAAAAACGGAAATTATCAGACGTTTTTTTTCTCTTCAACGGACTCAATGAAGATTAAAAAGATAAATTTGTCATGATTCTATTTAAAAATATGTAAATGCTATCTTTATCTACGTATCTGTAATTCGCCAGAACAGGTGACTGTGAACGTAAGATAACAAATAATCTGGGTAGAGATTGTCACTTGGTAAAACACGAATACATCTGATTAAAATCGCATTTAAATATTTGACTTCTGTGTATGACTCGTGAAAGCATACGTACGACATCAAAAAAGATAATGTACGAGGAAATAAAATTTGAAAGGCTTCTTTTAGTAGCTGTTATTATTAAATTCGAATATTAAATTATACCGTCTGGAGTAAACACAGGTATATGGGTCAAAGGGACGTCACTCGTCCGTTCTTGTTTTGTATAGGACACAACAAACCCGTGATTACATTGTTACAACCTTCCTCAAAGTCGGAGAGCTACATATATTTCCAGTACACAATATTTGTATATATTTTACAATACAGGGTTTCACGATACTCCATTTCCCATCATTCTCAGCAGAAGAGGATGAGCCGAGATATGAAGGAATGACTGGGAAATGTGTGAAATAAAAGACGGAGTTAAAGTCTGTGGTGACTGTTTTAGGTTATGATAAAAATGAAACAATGTTTATCCAGCTAGGTTTTCTATACATGTGTTCAATTTTGTTAAATTACATAATTCAGCCATAAAAACGATATCAGTTTCATATTTCCTCAATTCAGCAAACAATGGAATGATTACTAGTACATTTTGGTACAAGAGTTATAAACTAACATCCATCTCGTTACAAATATCTTTTATAAACATCTATTTCAAGTCATATTTACAAATATCATATCGTACCAAGTTACACGAAAAGGTAAAGAAACTGCTTCGGAACACAAAGTACACACCTACCTGTCCAGCGCGTGGCCTCACAAAATAGTCCCTTGGAAATATGCTAGTGTGTTTCTGAACACGTTGAAAATACAACCCTGTCAGTGATAACATATATACACGGTAGTCGATGTCTTAACGAGATCATTCGCTGATAACTTTATATATACTTTGCGCTCATGAATATTCATCAAAGTAGAGTTTGAGTTGTTATGGTAACGATTGATGAAGCTTTGGAAAAATTGATAATTAAATTCATTTCATTTCTTTTATGATTTTGTTTTCGATCTTTACATGACAATTCAATATTTGATTGATGGATTGTTTAGACTCGGATGTACCTAGCACGTTCGCTCTTTCACATCTGACGGTAGAAATGTCATATATGGGGTTTTTTTCATTTACTTTTTTCCATTGAAAATAAAATATTTCCGCTCTAAAGAGAATCTGATGACATGCTGGCAACGAAAATCTTCTCAAAACATGTTTGACACATCTCGACATATAAATGTTGAAGCGTAGTAAATTTCGTTTCTGCTTTTTCATAATGAATTGAAAACCTGCAGGTACACTGAGTGATATTGACAAGGAAACATTGAGATGATGGAGAACCACAAGGTAATTAGTATATCATATAAAAATTAAAAGCTTAATTAACTTCTACACAAGAAATGTGCATCTTCAGGCTGTTAATTTACTGCTATATCATTATTATATGATTGTCGTGTCGAGATTGATAACATAAACGATAAAAACACGTGTTTTTAATCAAAGATAGCAACTAATTTACATAATGTACATTTTTATCAGAAATGCGCATATGAAATGATTAATAATTACGAGGATATCTTAATTTGATATTTTCTTTTCAAATAAAGTTCAACTTTAAGTTCAAGTTCATCTATTATACGTTAAAGAAAACAGTTTATCGTGCAAACAAAAGTCCTATTAAAGCCATTAAAAAGGCGATATTTTTCAGATGTGTCAGATAACACAATGTCAGTTACCAACAGCAAGACGGGCTTAATCAAGTTAATCGATTGATAAAGGTGTTAATGAAGTGTCACGTGTCAATAAAGTCACGTGTCGATAAAGACACGTGTCGGTATAGTCAGGTTTTAAATTACATGTACGGTAAAATCAGGTGTCAGTTAAGTCAGGTTTCACTGTATCTTGTAGTTTTGACTTAGCAACATAAAACACAAAATATAATTAAATAATTTGCCTTAATGCTCTCTCGTATTAACACATTATTCTGACAGTCCGGTAAAAGTCCGTTGAATTTCGTAAATGACAACAGCATTGTTGTATTATTGTTAATATCAATAACACATATAGAATACATTGTATACCAAATATCAATATTAGTATGTATAATTGGGTCTATCTTTGGGCCGAGCGGTCATTTAAGGCGATATAGGATATTAATCGCTTGTTTTTGTTTTGCATTTTTTTTAAATACGCCTAAATAAATATTGAGATACGTTTTTATCCTTATAAAGCTTAATAATCATTTTAATTCCACATAAAGTAGGTCATCAAATTAAAGGTTTATATGTGTAAGGATTATGCCAAAATACTCCAGGACATTCGTAACAGAATATGCTTGCTATGTTTATTATAATGCATTATTAACATCTTTGAGAGACTGGGGAGTTTTATTCATTATGGTAACTGCCTACCAGGAAATTGGTGATTGTAGATCAACAAACCTAATTTTCGCCGTCTGTAAAGGGGAATTATTCGCCACGGATTGGGATTGTATATAGTGTTACAACGTCAAACGTAACTATAAATAATAGGTCATCGTTACTATAAATAAAAAATAGTTGTACAATAACACGAATTCCATTGAATCAATCAAATTGATAGATTTATAAAAGCTCAAAACTTTCATAATATATTTTTATACTTTAGTGAAGTTGAAAAATTGATAAACGTATTTTCGCAACAATGTTAAAATAGATTCAAAGGATCCTTGCAAATATCATTTGTTTGGTTTTTCAGGTCAGCAGTTCAAAAGTTTAAAAAAAAAAAAAGAAAAAGGGCATATGTACCTAGAAAATACCTCATTCATTAAGACTAACACATCTTATTGAGTAGACGTGTGTGTGTGTACTTTAACCCCCGGGGAATCGCCCCCTTGCCCTATTGTCCAAACCCCAACCAAGTCCCCCCACACATGTTCACATACACGTTGGCAAACTTAAGGTGTTTAACCATATTTAATTTGCCTCAATGCAGAAAAGTGTGTAAAGCTTGTCATCAAGATTGATCATGATGCATTTGGATTTAAATCCGAAGTTCGTATGTATTCTTCTGTTGATAAAATAACGACACCATTGTATTTCAGTACAGAACTTCCGTCCATTACACTACTGTAACGTATCACCGGTATGTGTGACGTATGTTAGTGACATGTGTTAGTGACATATACAACTCACAAAGGCGTTTCTCTGCTAAATTTGCGGTCCTATCTATGATGATATACACTGTCGTAAGATTAATTTTAAATGTGGACGAATTACGAAAATGATGCATTTGGATGTGTTCAACAATATCCGTGTCTGATTGTGCGTCTTTTCTGTAAAATTGAAGGATGATATCATTTAAATGTATCATTATCGTAATCGCTGTTTTATGATGAATATTTGTTTAAGTCAGTTTCTACAGAGGTATTACATTTAAACCACATATTACGATGCATTTGACAGAATTGCAGTCGATCGAAATTTTAGTATTGGATAAGAGTTCAAACAAAAGGCCGAGAGGGCCTGTATCGCTCATCGTGATATGTTTAAAGAACTTGTAATGAGGTAAATATGTACATATGAAATTTCAGAAAGATTCATCCAGCGCAATAAAGAGATTTTCCAAAAGTAGTATAAAATACCTGTGTGGAAAAAAGTTTGTGGGCTTCTTTGATTTATATAAAAAAAAACAATAGAAAATGAAATAACAAAAAACAAAAGAGTGGCCGAGATTTATAAACCATGGACCTTCAAAAACTAAAGTCTCTGTATCATTTGTTCCATGGAATTATCTTGTGTTTTTGCGGTAGGATAGGTAGCATTAAGAGAGATTTTTAAGTTAAAAATAGATCTTAGTTAAAATGGATGTTAAGTGAAACTGACAGAAAAAAATAAAACAATCGCTATAAACTAAGCTTTACAATAAAAAAGCAATGGACAGAGACACAGCTCAAACGTACCTCTGGTCACTCGAAGGAATTCAGACAAAGCTCACACTAACCTCTGGTCATTCATGATCAAAAGAATTCAGACAAAACTCAAACGTACCTCTGGCCGCTCAAAGGAATCCGACACAGCTCAAACGTACCTCTGGCAACTCAAAGGAATTCAGACATAGCTCAGACTTACCTCTGGTCACTCAAAGGAATTCAGACAAAGCTCAGACTTAACTCTGGCTACTCAAAGGATTTCAGATACAGCACAGACTTACCTCTGGCCACTCAAAGGAATTCAGATAAAGCTCAGACTTCCCTCTAGCCACTCAAAGGAATTAAGACAAAGCTCAGACTTACCTCTAGCCACTCAAAGGAATTCAGACAAATTTCAAGCGCAAAGGAATTAAGACAAATTTCAAGCGTACCTCTTGCCCTTACCTCTAGCTACTCAAAGGAATTCAGACAAAGCTCAGACTTACCTCTAGCCACTCAAAGGAATTAAGACACAGCTCAGATTTACCTCTGGCCACTCAAAGGAATTCAGACAAATTTCTAGCGTACCTCTGGTCACTCAAAGGAATTCAGATAAAGCTCAGTCTTACCTCTAGCCACTCAAAGGAATTAAGACAAAGCTCAGACTTACCTCTAGCCACTCAAAGGAATTCAGACAAATTTCAAGCGTACCTCTTGCCACTCAAAGGAATTCAGATAAGCTCAGACTTACCTCTAGCCACTCAAAGGATTTCAGATAAGCTCAGACTTACCTCTGGTCACTCAAAGGAATTCAGATAAAGCTCAGACTTACCTCTGGCCACTCAAAGGAATTCAGATACAGCTCNAAGACACAGCTCAGATTTACCTCTGGCCACTCAAAGGAATTCAGACAAATTTCTAGCGTACCTCTGGTCACTCAAAGGAATTAAGACAAAGCTCAGACTTACCTCTAGCCACTCAAAGGAATTAAGACAAATTTCAAGCGTACCTCTTGCCACTCAAAGGAATTCAGATAAAGCTCAGACTACCTCTGGCCACTCAAAGGAATTCAGACAAATTCCTAGCGTACCTCTGGTCACTCAAAGGAATTCAGATAAAGCTCAGACTTACCTCTGGCCACTCAAAGGAATTCAGATACAGATCAGACTTACTTCTGGCCACTCAAAGGAATTCAGATAAAGCTCAGACTTACCTCTGGCCACTCAAAGGAATTCAGATACAGCTCAGACTTACCTCTGGCCACTCAAAGGAATTCAGATACAGCACAGACAGACCCTAGACTACCGACACATCCGGAAAATGTTTGACATTTTATAGAAAAATGCACCCCTGAACAAAGTCATAGGAAATCAGGCAATCTGATTGGTTTTAAAAAAAAAACTTGCGAAACGATTATGCATTAATTAATTTAGCTTAAATTGCGATTACATGTCGTAAGTCGTGGTAGGGCATGACTGCTTCATCCTCAGTATGAAATACATTTACACCTAAACTATTAACCTATCCTAAACATAACCCCCTTTAAGAAAAATAACAATACACGAATTTGAACTTTAAAAGTTCATGTCTCCTAAATTGCACGGCGTCACACACAGCTACCGTAACACGTACGGGGGATCCATTTTATCGTAATTAATTCTAACGCTCACTCTGAAAACTTAATCTAGTGAATTAAAGTTTATTAACTTAAAACTTATCTATTAAATCTCCAATGTATGCGGTTGTAGGGGTTAATGGGTGTTACCAAGCTGCATGTTTGCGTAACGTAGAAATATGTCGTGTTTGGTATAAACAGGGTCGAGTTTATATACGTTACGATGACCGAACGCTTAGATCCTTTCTGGTAAACATGATATACCAGATATCCACGCTTCTTGCTTTGTAACTTTATTAATTTATCATATAGCTATAAAAAGATTTGACGCTATAACTAAATTGAATTATAGGGACATTTGCCGAAGGTTTGTCGCGAACGGGAGACACAAATAATGTCATGTGTTCTATTTATTTTCCTGTGGTTTGGTACGTTTGTAACATCGATTTAAAACGATTGTTTTCAGGTTCTGTCAATTACTATTGAAATTGAATATGTGTGTAGGCCATGTGATGAACAGAACCCTTCAGAACCAACTTTTGAGTAAACTTATTATTCACGGCGCTTAAAGGTTATCCGGGAAAGATCGATTTACTTCACAATATTTCATACATGATTTACAATTTTGAAATGGAATATATACAATAACTGCGAACATTGCTCTCTCAATCACGCAAAAACATGCTCCTACATATAGTCATACCCCTACCGAAGATTGACTACAATCAATAACAAAAGAAATGACCCCTCCCCATCACTGACTCAATCCATGTCAGAAGACCGGACCCCTCCCCCTCACTGACTCAATCCATGTCAAATAACGGACCCTCCCCCTCAGTGACTCACTCTATGTCAAATAACGGACCCCTCTCCCTCACTGACTCAATCTATGTTGAATAACGGACCCTCCCCCTCACTGACTCACTCTATGTCAAATAACGGACCTCTCCCCCTCATTGACTGAATCCATGTCCAATAACGGACCCCCCCCCCTAACTGACTCAATCTATATCGAAGAACGGACCCTCCCACTCACTGACTCAATACATATCAAATAACGGACCCCTCACACTCACTGACTCAATGCATATCAAAGAACGGACCCCCCCCCCTAACTGACTCAATTCATGTCAAAGAACGGACCCCTCCCCCCCACTGACTCAATCCATGTCCAATAACGGACCCTCCCCCTCAGGGACTCACTCTATGTCAAATAACGGACCACTCCCCCTCACTGCCTCAATCCATGTCAAATAACGGACCCCTCCCCCTAACTGACTCAATCCATGTCAAATAACGGACCCCTCCAACTCACTGACTCAATCCATGTCAAATAACGGACCCCTCCTCCTCACTGACTCAATACATGTCAAATAACGGACCTCTCCCCCTCATTGACTGAATCCATGTCAAATAACGGACCCCTCCCCCTCATTGACTCAATCCATGTCAAATAACGGACCCTCCCCCTCACTGACTCACTCTATGTCAAATAACGGACCCCTAACTCTCACTGACTCAATACATATCAAAGAACGGACCCCTCCACCTAACTGACTCAATCCATATCAAAGAACGGACCTCTCCCCCTCACTGACTCAATCTATGTCACAAGAACTGACCCATCCCCCTAACTGACTCAATCCATGTCAAAGAAAGGATCTCTCCCCCTCACTGACTCAATCCATTTCACAAGAACTGACCCCTCCCCCTAACTGACGCAATCCATGTCAAAGAACGGACCTCTTCCCCTCACTGACTCAATCCATATCAAAGAACCGACCCCTCCCCCTCACTGACTCAATCCATATCAAAGAACGGCCCCCTCCCCCTCATTGACTCAATCCATGTCAAATAACGGACCCCACCCCCTCACAGACTCAATCCATATCAAAGAACTGACCCCTCCCCCTCACTGACTCAATCCATATCAAATAACGGACCCCCCCCCCTCACTGACTCAATCCATATCAAAGAACGAACCCTCCCACTCACTGACTCAATCCATGTCAAAGAACGGACCTCTTCCCCTCACTGACTCAATCCATATAAAAGAACGGACCCCTCCCCCCCCTTGACTCAATCCATGACACAATAACTGACCCCTCCCCCGAACTGACTCAATCCATGTCAAAGAACGGACCTCTTCCCCTCACTGACTCAATCTCAATCCATGTCAAATAACGGACCCCTCCCCCTAACTGACTCCATCCATGTCAAAGAACGGATCTCTCCCCCTCCCTGACTCAATCCATGTCACAAGAACTGACCCCCCCCCCTAACTGACTCAATCCATGTCAAAGAACGGTCCTCTCCCCCCTCACTGACTCAATCCATGTCAAAAGAACTGACCCCTCCCCCCAACTGACTCAATTCATGTCAAAGAACGGACCTCTCCCCCTCACTGACTAAATCCATATCAAAGAACGGACCCCTCCCCCTCCCTGACTCAATCCATATCAAAGAACGGACCCCTCCCCCTCATTGACTCAATCCATGACACAATAACTAACCCCTCCCCCTAACTGACTCAATCCATATCAAAGAACGAACCCTCCCACTCACTGACTCAATCCATGTCAAAGAACGGAACTCTCCCCCTCACTGACTCAATCTATGTCACAAGAACTGACCCCTCCCCCCAACTGACTCAATTCATGTCAAAGAACGGACCTCTCCCCCTCCCTGACTCAATCCATGTCACAAGAACTGACCCCCCCCCCTAACTGACTCAATCCATGTCAAAGAACGGACCCCTCCCCCTCATTGACTCAATCCATGACACAATAACTGACCCCTCCCCCTAACTGACTCAATCCATGTCAAAGAACGGATCTCTCCCCCTCACTGACTCAATCCATGTCACAAGAACTGACCCCTCCCCCTAACTGACTCAATCCATGTCAAAGAACGGACCTCTCCCCCCTCACTGACTCAATCCATGTCAAATAACGGACCCATCCCCCTCATTAAATCAATCCATATCAAAGAACGGACCCATCCCCCTCACTGACTCAATCCATATCAAAGAACGGACCCCTCCCCCTAACTGACTCCATCCATATCGAAAAAACGGACCCCTCCCCCTCACTGACTCAATACATGTCAAATAACGAACCCCTACCCCTCACTGACTCAATCCATATCAAATAACGGACCCCTCCCCCTCACTGACTCAATACATGTCAAATAACGGACCCCTCCCCCTCATTGACTCAATCCATGACACAATAACTGACCCCTCCCCCTAACTGACTCAATCCATGTCACAAGAACGGACCCTCCCCCTCACTGACTCAATCCATATCGAAGAACGGCCCCCTCCCCTTCACTGACTCAATCCATATCAAAGAACGGACCCCCCCCCCTCACTGACTCAATCCATGTCACAAGAACGGCCCCTCCCCCTCATTGACTCAATCCATATCAAAGCACGGACCCCTCCCCCTCACTGACTCAATCCATTTCAAATAACGGACCCTCTCCCTCTCACTGACTCAATCCATATCAAAGAACGGCCCCCTCCCCCTAACTGACTCCATCCATATCGAAAAAACGGACCCCTCCCCCTCACTGACTCAATACATGTCAAATAACGACCCCCTACCCCTCACTGACTCAATCCATATCAAATAACGGACCCCTCCCCCCCATTGACTCAATCCATATCAAGAACGGACCCCTCCCCCTCACTGACTCAATACATGTCAAATAACGACCCCCTACCCCTCACTGACTCAATCCATATCAAAAGAATGGACACCTACCCCTCACTGCCTCAATCCATGTCACAAGAACGGACCCTCCCCCTCATTGACTCAATCCATATCAAAGAACGGACCCTCACTGACTCAATACATGTCAAATAACGAACCCGGACCCTCCCACTCACTGACTCAATCCATGTCAAATAACGAACCCCTCCCCCTCACTGACTCAATCCATGTCAAATAACGAACCCCTACCCCTCACTGACTCAATCCATATCAAATAACGGACCCCTCCCCCCCATTGACTCAATCCATATCAAAGAACGGACTCTCTCCCCCTCACTGACTCAATCCATGTCACAAGAACGGCCCCTCCCCCTCATTGACTCAATCCATATCAAAAACGGACCCCTCCCCATCACCGACTCAATCCATGTCACAAGAACGGACCCTCCCCCTCATAGACTCAATCCATATCAAAGAACGGACCTCTACCCCTCACTGACTCAATCCATATCAAATAACTGACCCCTCCCCCTCACTGACTCAATTCATATAAAATAACGGACTCCTCCCCCTCACTGACTCAATCCATGTCACAAAAACGGACCCTCCCCCTCACTGACTCAATCCATATCAAATAACGGACCCCTCCCCCCCATTGACTCAATCCATATCAAAGAACGGACCCTCACTGACTCAATACATGTCAAATAACGGACCCCTCCCCCTCACTGACTCAATTCATATAAAATAACGGACTCCTCCCCCTCACTGACTCAATCCATGTCACAAGCACTGGCCCCTCCCCCTCACTGACTTAATCCATGTCAAATAACGGACCCTCTCCCTCTCACTGACTCAATCCATATCGAAGAACGGCCCCCTCCCCTTCACTGACTCAATCCATATCAAAGACCGGACCCCCTTTCCCTCATTGACTCAATCCATATCAAAGAATGGACCCCTCCCCCTCACTGACTCACTCCATGTCACAAGAACGGACCCTCCCCCTCACTGACTCAATCCATATCAAAAAACGGACCCCTCCCCATCACTGACTCAATCCAAGTCACAAGAACGGACCCTCCCCCTCATTGACTCAATCCATATCAAGAACGGACCCCTCCCCCTCACTGACTCAATCCATTTCAAATAACGGACCCTCTCCCTCTCACTGACTCAATCCAGATCGAAGAACGGACCCCTCCCCTTCACTGGACCCATCCCCCTCACTGACTCAATCCATATCAAATAACTGACCCCTCCCCCTCACTGACTCAATTCATATCAAATAACGGACCCCTCCCCCTCACTGACTCAATCCATGTCAAATAACGGACCCTCTCCCTCTCACTGACTCAATCCATATCGAAGAACGGACCCCTCCCCTTCACTGACTCAATCCATATCAAAGAACGGACCCCCTCCCCCTCATTGACTCAATCCATATCAAGAACGGACCCCTCCCCATCACTGACTCAATCCATGTCACAAGAACGGACCCTCCCCCTCATTGACTCAATCCATATCAAAGAACGGACCTCTACCCCTCACTGACTCAATCCATATCAAAAAACGGACCCCTCCCCATCACTGACTCAATCCATGTCACAAGAACGGGCCCTCCCCCTCATTGACTCAATCCATATCAAAGAATGGACCCCTCCCCATCACTGACTCAATCCATGTCACAAGAACGGACCCTCCCCCTCATTGACTCAATCCATATCAAAGAACGGACCTCTACCTCTCACTGACTCAATCCATAACAAAGAACGGAACCCTCCCCCTCAATGACTCAATCCATATCGAAGAAATGACCCCTCCCCATCACTGACTAAATCCATGTCGCAAGAACGGACCCCTCCCCCTCATTGACTCAATCCACATCCTCCATTTAAATTCCCTTTGCCCAAAGATGCTCGGTACAAAAGGAGAAGGATCTTTAATGTTTTCCTTTATTTCCCCTAACGGGCCCCACCCATATGTCCCAAAGAAGGGGGTCCACACACACCTCAGTTTATACAAAAAATATTCTTTTGTCCCTAAGCATGCTTCAGACTGCATTGGGTTTAAATCCCTTCACTTGTATAGTAGGAGAAAAAATGTCCTCTATTTCCCATATTGGACCCCGCCCCTCCGCCCCTGGTAGGGCCACACTCTCCGTTTATACAAACTTGAGGCTATTTTGTCCAAAGATGCTCACGAACAAATTTGGTCAAAATCCTGTTATTGGCTGAGAAGAAGTTTTTTAAAGATTAGCCTATTTCTCCCCTATTTGGCACCGCCCCTCTGTCCCCAGGGGGACCATACCCTCCGTTTATACAAAACTGAGAACCCTTTGGCCAATGTTGCTCCAGACCAAATTTGGTCAAAATCCTCTGAGCCGTTAAGGACTAGTAACGTTTTAAACGTTTATGAATAACATACACATAGCCCTGTAGGTTTTTTTACGGCGAACAATGTGAAAAATCAATTATACAGTAAAATAGCAAATAGATTTAAAACAGCATATGTTAAGAACAAAAAGAGAACAGACTATATCACATGGGAAATAAGCGAAATATCACAGCATGCAAGATGACAAGAATAAAGTACCAAAATATTAAGCACAAACTCATAAATCACCTTGTACAAGATAAAACCAAAATAAACTGCCCACCCCTTCCTTTAGAATTCCTAGTTCTCACAAACTCCATGCTTTCTACGTTACCCCACCCCTTCCCTTTAACTCCCGGCCCCTAAATGTCCCTGCCCTTTACTGCAGACTCCATGGTCCTTAACTGCCACACGCATTCCCTAAGACTCCTTGTCTCTAAAACTGTCCCGCCCCTTCCCTAAGACTCTCTTGTTTAAAGCTGTCCTATCCCTTCTCTTTGGCTCTATGACACCTTCACTGGTCCGCCCCTTTCTGTAGACTCCTAGGTCCTTAACTGCCACATGCTTTCCCTTTGACTCCATGTTTCCAAAACTGTCCTGCACTTTCTTTAAGACTTCCTAGCTTGTGAGCTGTCCCGCCCCTTCCCTTTCACTCCATGGCCCTTAAACTGCCCCGTGCCTTCCCTGAGACTTTATGACTCTTTGCATCTCCTATTACTTCGAGGTGTTTTCCTGGTCCCTAAGCCGCCACGTCCCCTCCTTTAACTCCCTGACACTTCCACTTCCCGCCCCTTCCCTGATAATCCCTGTCTCCTAAACTGCCCCGCCCATTCCCTTAGAACCCTTGGCTCCTTAACACCCAAACCTCTTCCCTTAAACTCCATGGCTTTCTTTACTGCCCGCCCATTCCCTAAGACCCACTGGTCCCTAAATTGACCCCTTACTGTGGATTTCTTGGTCCCTTAACTGCCTCGCCCATTCTCTAAGACCCCCTGACCCGTAACCCTCAACGCTTTTCCCTCTGGTCCCTTAATTGACGCGCCCCTCCCGTTGACTCCGGATCCGTGGCTATAATATGTATCCCACCACTCCCACCCTAAGCAGTTATCTCCCTTTCCTTTATTGTCTGTGTCCTAATCTGCCCCGCTCCCTCGGGTCCGACCGCATACATATTACGTAGAGTGTGTAAGTACTACTTACCTTTACGCTGATCGCTATGATACACCTGTACATGTCTACCTGTAATAGGTAACTAACACCTGATCATGTTGTCGACAGGTAGCAGAAGAAACTAAAAGCTTATCTATCATTATAAATATCTCTTTAAACTTCTATACGGGTCAAGGGTCACATGCTACTCTTCGACAATAGGGTATTATTGTTAAGAGACTGTAAATTATTTTCACCTGTCCAAATGATAATCAGGCGAGTGAAGGTCACGTGTTTCGCTCACCTGTATCATTACCTGTCCCTTAATATAATTATAGTCTGTTGTATCACTAACGACCAAAGAGAATGTGGAGTCTCCATACCCAAGCCCCCTTCACTTCAACGCCTTGATTACTATGAAAAATTTGAATCATAAAATTTCATTTATGAAATATCGTCGTCACAATGTTGTCTGCAAGTTTTAATTGCACATACGGTAATGTCGCCTTCTAACTTCGAGCTAGAATGTATTTCCCTTTCACCCAATCGGTAGAGCAGCGGACTGGGAAGCTAGGGATCGCAGCTTCGATCCCCGGCGGAAGTACCCTACTCTCATCCCCGTCAAAAAATGGTGTCCATGGGCCCCCTAATGGTGACATGGAGTTAGAATCTGGATTTTGGTAGTGTTCGAGATCAAATACATTTAAAAAATGTGAGGGGTGTGTGTAGTGCGCAGGTTTTATTGTACATAGGATTACGGTCGTCGTCTAGCCACGTGCTGAAGGAATTATCGATAGAGCTGCGGTCTGGGAAGTTGTGGATCGGTGTTCAATTCCTGATGGAAGCACATTACTCTTATACACTTGCATTATGGCGTTATCATTTACGGAAATACTGTACCAATGAAAGACGTCAAATAGTATTTTCGATAAGAGTGATTGTTTACGTTTTTGAATTCATTTTATAAGAAACAAAATGCCCAGCTCGTAGGAATCTAACATACAATCATCACAAGTTGGATATAGACCCAGCATCAAACTTCAAAAAACGTTATCCCCATAGCCCGGGGGTTGAAATTTCTGTTTGTCAGGCATGGTTCATTATTTTGCTCCCACACTTTTCTAACGTAAAAAAATAAGTTATAATAATGAAACCAAAGCATCGCGCCAGCATCAGTAGGCAGCGCATGAAATGTGTAAGTTGATGACATTACGTACCCTGGTAACATCGCATAAAGTGATGACGCGATGTTGACGTGTTCGGGAATAAAAGTGCTTACAAGCTAAGTGGGCTGTTTATCTTTGTCCTGGCAAGTGTTGAGAAGAAGCTTTCCGTAGAGTCGAATAAATGACATAAGTTTTTCATATCGCTTTTTAACATTTAAATCACTTAAATACCAGTTCTATTAAAGTTTTTTGAAATCGACAACGTGTAACATTTCATCCTGAGGTATTATGTTTCCAATACCCTTGTCAACAGTCCTAACCTTTATACACACATATATATAGAGAGAGAGAGAGAGATAACGGGCGCAATGGCGTTACAATGTATTTACAGATATGGAAAAAGGGAGACTTAGCTATAGGCGTGTAGTGTATCTGGGATTTAATTCAGCTCAAAGGGATTTGGAGGTTTAAATATCTGGTGTGAACACGATAGCGTCCCCTACTTTGTAAATAGCGACAGAAATATCGGAAGAAATTCACAAAATAACACAGTGTCTGCCTTGTTGTTTAGTACGAGAGTCAATCTTATCGGCTACAGGTCGGGTTTAGCTGTGTCGCGCCACCGACCCATCGCTTATATATGGTGTATTTGGAAAATCTTTTTTATCACAAAGCGAATTTGAAATGCATGTTTATTTCGTATATATGTTTCTAAACAAACAACAGAAACCAGAGCACACAAATGTAAATTACAAGATACGAATAGCTTGACCTCCAAGGAAAACAAACATATTTACTATAAATTTTATCGAAACAAATAGTAGATAGGGTTGTACACGGGTGAAAACCGGAGTTGGTTGCATGCATGGGCCTTTAGTCTCGGTCTCCAGATTTCTCCTATTTTATTGGGCGTAGTTAGGTTTTTGAGTAAAATAGAAAACATAATTAATAGAGTTAAGTATCATCGATCAATTAAAAAAGAAATAAATTGTCATCGCGTATGTATTAATTGATCATATACTTCATTATTGATTTAATTTATTATTGAAAATTTTCCATCCTGAAAAAGACCCAAGGAACACCACTGTCATAGTTCTATGAATTAAGTTGAATGTTAGAAGTTAAATATTAATATTCAACTTGTATGTTCTTCTTTTATACGACTTTAAACAACTGTCAGTAAAATATTTGTTACTCATTTTGTTAGCTTTAAATACATTATTTTAATTCAATTCACGGAATAAAATGTTGACTCCGCCAATAAAAATGGAGCAAAACCTAGATGTTTACACACTATTTAAAGAAGGTACACATTTGAAATTCGTTCAAATGACATACCTGATTGACAAACTTACAAATAATAATAAATATGATCGTCAGTTATTGCTGTCAAAGTTAGTGATGAATGAAAACTGGTAGAAACTATATCTTTATAAGGAAAACTTTTCGAATATTATATCATTAAATATGGTGGACTAAAGGGTAACAGGCCATTTGGACCCTCTTTAATATGCAGGTACACCTGTTAGCGTTGCAGGCCATTTTGACCTTTTGTTGCATTCGGGTACAGCTGTTAATATTCCAGGCCCGAGTGATCTCTTGAAGCATTCATGTACAGCTGTTAATGTTGCAGGACCGAGGGACCTTTTGTTACATTCGGATACAGCTGTTAACGTTAAATGCCAGATGGACCTCTTGTAACATTCGGATACTACTGTTAACGTTACAGGCTCGAGATACCTCTTGTAACATTCAGGTACAGTTGTAAACGTTACAGGCCAGTTGGACGTTTTGTAGCATTCGGGTACAGCTGTTCACGTTGCAGGTCCGAGTGACCTCTTGTAACATTCATATACAACTGTTAACAGTACAGGCCCGAGGGACCTCTTACTACATGTAGGCACAACTGTTAACCTTACAGGCCCGAGGGACCACTTGTTACATTCGAATACAGCTGTTAACATTACGGGCACAAGAGACCTTTTGTAACATTCGGATACTGCTGTTAACGTTACAGGCCCAAGGGACCTCTTGTAACATTCGTGTACATATGCTAACGTTACAGGACGGAAGGATCCCTTTTTCATTCGGGTACATCTTTTGACGTAACAGGCCCAATAGACCTCTTCTTACATTCAGATACAGCTGTAAACATTGTAGGCCCGAGGGACCTCTTGTAACATTCATGTACAGCCGTTAACATTACAGGCCCATTTGACCTCTTGTTACATTCGGGTTCAGCTGTTAACGTTACAGGCCCGAGGGCCCTCTTGTTACATTCGGGCACAACTGTTACGTTACAGGCCCGAGGGACATTTTGTAACATTCGTGTACATCTGTTTACATTACAGGCCCATTTGACCTCTTCTTACATTCGGGTTCAGCTGTTAAAGTTACAGGTCCAAGGGACCTCTTGTTACATCCTGGAACAACTGTTAACGTCACAAGCCCGAGGGCCCTCTTATTACATTCATGTACAACTGTTAACGTTGCAGGTCGGAGGGACCTCTTGTTACATTCGGGAACAACTGTTACGTTACAGGCCCTTTTGACCTCTTGTAGCATTCGGGTACAGCTGCTTACGTCACAAGCCAGAGGTCCCTCTTCTAGCATTCGTGTACAGCCGTTAACATTACAGGCCCATTTGACCTCTTGTTACATTCGGGTTCAACTGTTAACGTTACAGACCCATTTGACCTCTTGTTACATTCGGGAACAACTGTTACGTTACAGGCCCGAGGGACCTTTTGTAACATTCGTGTACATCTGTTTACATTACAGGCCCATTTGACCTCTTGTAGCATTAGGGTTACAACTGTTAACGTTACAGGCCCAAGGTTCCTCTTGTTACATTCGTGTACAGCCGTTAACGTTACAGGTCGGAGGGACCTCTTGTTACATTCGGGAACAACTGTTACGTTACAGGCCCTTTTGACCTCTCGTTTCGAGATGGTCTATGATAACTATTCTCAAACAGTAACGTAATGAATCTTGGTAGAACCATGGGGAACATCTTCTAACACCCGAGAACTGCTGGACGATACAATATTTTGAACACGTAAACAAACTTTCACACTTTCACAAACTCTGTCCCGAAATTCACCACAATATTTACCTTATTTAAATTACAAACTTCTGGACATTGACCTCTCAGTGACCGACTGTTGCACGTGCCACTCGTGAGAGAGGATACTTGTACCCAGTAATTATGTTTCCGTGAAGGAAATTTGATAATGTTGTGTGTATAATTATAATACGTACTTGGTCGACACCCCTTTATATAATGTAAATATCATAGGGAAGGAGGAAACGAAACGGGTTCACTTTGTATACAGCTGACAGAATATGGAGCTTTTATCGACAGTGTAGACCGATAAGATTTTGATAACCTGAATATTCATATTTTGGTCTTTGCCTTTTTAGAAACGACAAAATAACATCAAACGTGAATATTTTATAAACAATGACAAACTTATAGACACTGAAACGTATGAGTGTTATCGAAAGTACCACGGAACTGCACAACATAGGGAACAGTGTACACACTGCTGGCTGAATTGGGGCAGCAATTTCTATTGACTACAAAACTTTACAGGAAAGAATAATGAGCTAGAAAAAAATACGACTTCCCAGAGCATACAGACAGTCTCCAACTAGTCTCGTTATACCTATACGGTGTATACAAAACTCTATCATTGCCTATGGTTTATAAACGAGCTTGAGCAAGACCGATTTTAAGATTCCTTCATCACCTGGTCGACCTTAGTATACTCAGATGGCAAACATATTCTGTACTTCCATAATTTTACGTTCGTTTATACAAAATGAAATAGAATGACAGATCTTTATGATAAGAACTCTCAGTAAGTTAAAACGCTATATACAGGTAGTACGCACCTGTATAATGACAACTACAGATTTGTATACCCGTAATTAGTTAGTTAATATCATTAATAACAAAAGTACAAATACGTCAAACATAATTCCGAAAACAGATGTCTCGCTATTGTGTTGTTTCCTGCTACAACTTACATCAGGGGCGTCATACCTGTAGCACAGTTGGTAGCGCGTCGGCCTAATTATCGTAAGGTTGTAGTTCTAACCCTGTGTGTATATAACTGAGCTAGTCAAGTTACCCGTGTTGCTCGTCTGAGCCTGTCTAGAGTGGAGTATGATACTGTCTAGAGTGGAGTTCATACTGTCTAGATTGGAGTATGATACTGTCTAGACAGTATCATACCCCACTCTAGACAGAATCATACTCCACTCTAGACAGTATCATACACCACTCTAGACAGTATCATACTCCACTCTAAACAGTATCATACTCCAATCTAGACAGTATCATACTCCACTCTAGACTGTATCATACTCCAATCTAGACAGTATCATACTCCCCTCTAGACAGTATCATACTCCAATCTAGAGAGTATCAACTCCACTCTAGACAGTATCATCCACCACTCTAGACAGTATCATACTCCACTCTATACAGTATCATACCCCACTCTAGACAGTATCATATTCCACTCTAGACAGTATCATCCTCCATTCTAGACAGTATCATACCCCACTCTAGACAGTATCACACTCCCCTCTAGACAGTCTCATACTCCACTCTAGACAGTATCATACCCCACACTAGACAGTATCATACTCCACTCTAGACAGGATCATACTCCAAACTAGACAGTATCATACTCCGCTCTAGACAGTATCATTCTCCACTCTAGACAGTATCCTACTCCACTCTAGACAGTATCATACTCCATTCTAGACAGTATCATCCCCCACTCTAGACAGTATCATACTCCAATCTAGACAGTATCAACTCCACTCTAGACAGTATCATACCCCACACTAGACAGTATCATACTCCACTCTAGACAGAATCATACTCCACTCTAGACAGTATCATACTCCCCTCTAGACAGTCTCATACTCCACTCTAGACAGTATCATCCTCCACTCTAGACAGTATCATACTCCCCTCTAGACAGTCTCATACTCCACTCTAGACAGTATCATACTCTCATACTCCAAACTAGACAGTATCATACTCCACTCTAGACATTATCATACTCCACTCTAGACATTATCATACTCCACTCTAGACATTATCATACTCCACTCTAGACATTATCATACTCCACTCTAGACAGTATCATACACCACTCTAGACAGTATCATACTCCACTCTAGACCGTATCATACTCCACTCTAGACAGTATCATCCTCCACTCTAGACAGTCTCATACTCCACTCTAGACAGTATCATACCCCCCTCTAGACAGTATCATACTCCACTCTAGAGTGGAGTATGATACTGTCTAGAGGGGGGTATGATACTGTCTAGAGTGGAGTATGATGCTGTCTAGAGTGGAGTATGGTACTGTCTAGAGTGGAGTATGATACTGTCCAGAGTGGAGTTGATACTGTCTAGATTGGAGTATGGTACTGTCTAGAGTGGAGTATGCTACTGTCTAGAGTGGAGTATGATACTGTCTAGTTTGGAGTATGAGAGTATGATACTGTCTAGAGTGGAGTATGCTACTGTCTAGAGTGGAGTATGATACTGTCTCGAGTGGAGTATGATACTGTATAGAGTGGAGTATGATACTGTCTAGATTGGAGTATGATACAGTCTAGAGTGGAGTATGATACTGTCTAGAGTGGAGGATGATACTGTCTAGAGTGGAGTATGATACTCTCTAGAGTGGAGTTGATACTGTCTAGATTGGGGTATGATACTGTCTAGAGTGGAGTACGATACTGTCTAGAGTGGAGTAGGATACTGTCTAGAGTGGAGTATGATACTGCCTAGAGTGGAGTATGATACTGTATAGAGTGGAGTATGATACTGTCTAGATTGGAGTATGATACTGTCTAGACAGTATCATACCCCACTCTAGACAGTATCATACTCCACTCTAGAGTGGAGTATGATACTGTCTAGAGTGGAGTATGATACTGTCTAGTTTGGAGTATGATACTGTCTAGAGTGGAGTATGAGCCTGTCTAGAGTGGAGTATGATACTGTCTAGAGTGGGGTATGATACTGTCTAGAATGGAGTATGATACTGTCTAGAGTGGAATATGATACTGTCTAGAGTGGAGTATGATACTGTCTAGAGTGGAGTATGATACTGTCTAGAGTGGAGTATGATACTGTCTAGAGTGGAGTATGATACTGTCCGAGTTGGGGGTTACGGTATCTCTGTTGTAGTATACAACTGCCAAAGTACTAAAAACAAGGCGTTAGAAATGCAGACCGATAACAAACAGAATACCTCTACAATCTCTAGCACAAATTTGGATGTACTCCACACCACCCGACTCATCCATAAACATGAGCACGTATGCTTTTACCGATAAAATGACCAACTGGAAAAATGCATTTTTCTAAATCACAAACAAAATACACAGTAAATGCTATGCTAGAAGAAAGTAAACAACGGCATTCCACAAGAATCTGTTTTAGGACCACTTTTATAAGTCGTATATATATATAAATTACCACCCATACATGACAAGTACGGATACAAAAACAAAATGCTTTTACTCAGATGACACAATATTTTACCGTCCCATGTTCAACACCCAGGAGTACGACTACGCTTGGCCCTTCCCAACACTTCTGTGTTGACTGATCAGCTGCTACACTGTATACCAGTTTATGATCAAATCTCATCGAATCTAAACTTCTTTCCGTGCCAATTCTTCTTTATTCTTCCATCCTTTCGGTTTTTAAACGGTTTTTGATAGTTCGTTCCCATTAAGAACGTGTACCCATCTCCATTTGCAAAATATTTTGGATCTGTACCAGACAATTTTTATGCTACGTGTACAGGTATTCTATTTGCCGTCATGATGTTACATATTCTAAGTAATACATTGAAACTACTTACTTACCTTTATGAACTAGGAGAAATCAATCGCGTTCACCGGGTAGTTAGATATTGTGATATTTGACTGTAAAACTTCTGGTTGATACCTGCTGGTCTACTTCCGGTTCTGCCGGTGTAATCCGGTTGTCGTGTCTACACCAAACACAGCCGATACTAGTATAAATCTATGATAAGGTAATGTGAACTCGAGTACGAGGACACAATTATCGTTAAACAATCATTAAGTACATGCTTGTCGATTAAAAAAACACTTCAATTGAGGCATCTAACAGTTTTGAGAGAGAGAAAAATGTACATGCATAAGGAAATTGGAATGTTACCAAAATTTTTGTTACTGAGAATGACAATACTTCAGCGGGACGAAAGGAAACGTTGTCACAAATAACACTGTGAAGAAAATTTCAAAAGATGAAAGCTTAAAAGATAAAAGCTTAAGATAAAAGCTTAAAAGATAAAAGAAGAACAAAAGGGTGTCCCACAACGCCTGGTCCCGTAGTAAAACAAAGTCTATACACATCATTTCACCTATTAGATTATAAATGTAATCAATTTGCCAAAAAGACAGTCTTTATGTACATGTGTATTTACTGTAGTGTGCATGTGTATATGCGTATAATTACCTGTATATGTTTATTACAATTTCACCAGTGATATATCAGAAATTTAAAAACATACAAAAAATATCTTCACGAAGTATAAAGTATAGTGTCGATTTTATTTTGGCCAATCAGAACGGTCTATTATATCCACTGCCTTCAAAGCCTCGGGTTAACGACGGTGAGGTAATTGGCATACAATACTAAGTTTTCAACATAACTGCATTATTGATAGCATTATAGTAAGCAGATCACACCTCATCACACCAACTCGTAACTCAAAATGGCGCGCAGTCTTGATGTCAAAATTAACGTAATCATAAACGTTACGTGGCACCAAAGATTACGCTTCTAAATCCTATTGCTGATGAAGTGATATTTCGGCGTAATATTTTCATCAATGCACTTCAAGTTTCTTATTGAATACTGTCCATATATAACGATAGTTTCACTTGCAATTTTCACTCGTCGGAAATATCGATATTCTGCCATGCTCGTGAAGTATAAGGTTTTTAACGGGAAACCATTACACATTCTCTTACAGTAAAACAACAGAAAATAGGCATTCTTTTACTTTTGCCTTGCAGCCCTGCAAGTCGGGGATCGAGAAAGGAACATACCTGCTGTTACTCACTGCAGATATCGTAAGAGGCTACTAATACTAAACCCCCTGCAGAATGGGGGATTTGCTTTTGTGCCCTCTGCTTGGGGACACAAGAGTGACCAAAATGAATCTGCAGCACCCCTTGCAATATTTGAGATCCTTATACTTCTCTCTACTTCTAACCAACTTTTATTTCTTAGCGCCTTGCTTGGCAAAAGCTCACTTTTGGCTTAAATGTTGACTGTTGAACGTTTGCCCAGATGAGGAAGGCAATAAGGTCTGTTCCTAGGCCGAGACGTACCAAAGTCCTTAAAATGGTCCCTCCTTAACGTTCAGCATTTAAGGTAATTGCAACAACTGGTTCACCCGTTGTCAGTATAATGTGACTGGGCATAACGCTGTATTTGGTGCCTTCGGCATGGTATTTCAGTGGGATAGCACTATAAAGTCGGCATCAGATCCGCGCGATCACAAGGAGGCAAGCACACCAACATACCCTGTTTCCGGCATACATACACACATTCACGCTTACACAACACACATAGAGCATGTCCTTAAATGACCTTAGCTGTTGATTGGACGTTAAACGAAATAAAATCAAACCAAAAGAAAATCTTGCCTTGTTCGGGATTCGAACACGCGATCTCTGGTGCCTAATCGCCAAGCTTGAAAATATACGTGCATGTACACAGACAATATACATTGTATATCTAAGATATTCGATTACGACAGGAAAATTAAAAGGCGCGCAATTAAATCTGATCGAATAGCTACAGAAAGCTCAGTTTGTGTTCTTTAGTGTGAGCAAATATCACGTACCTTACAATAAACTGTATTGCCAAATTAATCACATTGTAATATCTCAATATATAACATCTTTATACAAATAAAAGTCCATTATATAAGAAGACCTACCTTGTGACAATAACCCTCTGTCCAAAACCAAAACGTTGACAGTCACATTTACAATATGAAGTGATTCTGAACTGATCATAACGACTGCAGCTTACGTTCGAAATACCTCTACTACATCTGGGACCGTCCGAACATCAAGCATCACCACGGAGTAAACATCGATATTATCTTGTTTAACATTACAACGTATCCGGCGCCTTGTGAATAATTCACACAATTTCTCCTGGACACATTCCAGGATCAAAGACTGTTATACATATGTCATCGGCAAACTGTCATATTTACATGAAGATATACCTCCGATTCAAAATGGTTTATATGTATTTATTGATGCAACTGTGCTTTTTTCTTTTTTTTTTTTTTTTTTTTTTTTTTTTTAGTATTGTAGAATATGAAGTTTATTTGATCTGGATGTGTTCCAACATAACATCTCAGTACGGCTTACAAGCATTCTCCTGTCACAGAGTAGAACAGTAGTCATTATAGATACACGATTTACAGGCGTTCTCCTGTCACAGAGTAAAACATCAGTAATTATAGATACACGACTTACAGGCGTTCTCCTGTCACAGAGTAGAACATTAGTAATTATAGATACACGACTTACAGGCGTTCTCCTGTCACAGAGTAAAACAGTAGTCATTATAACAATATTAGCTAGGTACACGACTTACATGTGTTCTCTTGTCACAGAGTAAAACAGTAGTCATTATAACAATAGTAGCTGGATACACGACTTACAAGCGTTCTCCAGTCACAGAGTAAAACAGTAGCCATTATAACAATATTAGCTAGATACACGACTTACATTAGTTCTCTTTTCACGGAGTACAAAACAGTAGCCATTATAGATACACGACTTACATGAGTTCTCTTTTCACGGAGGACAAAACAGTAGTCATTATAATAATATTAGCTAGATACAAGACTTACAAGAGTTCTCTTGTCACGGAGGACAAAACAGTAGCCATTATAGATACACGACTTACATGAGTTCTCTTTTCACGGAGTACAAAACAGTAGTCATTATAATAATATTAGCTAGATACAAGACTTACAAGAGTTCTCTTGTCACGGAGGACAAAACAGTAGCCATTATAGATACACGACTTACATGAGTTCTCTTTTCACGGAGTCCAAAAAAGTAGCCATTATAACAATATTAGCTATATACACGACTTACATGAGTTCTCTTTTCACGGAGTACAAAACAGTAGTCATTATAACAGTATATAGCTAGGTACACGACTTACAAGAGTTCTCTTTTCACGGAGTACAAGACAGTAGCCATTATAACAATATTAGCTAGATTCACGACTTACATGAGTTCTCCTTTCACGGAGTACAAAACAGTAGTCATTATAACAGTATATAGCTTGGTACACGACTTACAAGCGTTCTCTTGTCACGGAGTGCAAACAGAAGCCATTATAACAGTATTAGTTAGATACTTGACTTACAAGCGTTCTCTTGTCACAGAGTGAAACAGTAGTCATTATAACAGTATTAGCTAGGTACACGACTTACATGTGTTCTCTTGTCACAGAGTAAAACAGTAGTCATTATAACAATAGTAGCTAGATACACGACTTACAAGCGTTCTCCAGTCACAGCGTAAAACAGTAGCCATTATAGATACACGACTTACATGAGTTCTCTTTTCACGGAGTCCAAAAAAGTAGCCATTATAACAATATTAGCTATATACACGACTTACATGAGTTCTCTTTTCACGGAGTACAAAACAGTAGCCATTATAGATACACGACTTACATGAGTTCTCTTTTCACGGAGTACAAAAAAGTAGCCATTATAACAATATTAGCTATATACACGACTTACATGAGTTCTCTTTTCACGGAGTACAAAACAATAGTCATTATAATAATATTAGCTAGATACAAGACTTGCAAGAGTTCTCTTGTCACGGAGTACAAAACAGTAGCCATTATAACAATATTAGCTAGATACACGACTTACATGAGTTCTCTTTTCACGGAGTACAAAACAGTAGTCATTATAATAATATTAGCTAGATACAAGACTTACAAGAGTTCTCTTGTCACGGAGTACAAAACAGTAGCCATTATAGATACACGACTTACATGAGTTCTCTTTTCACGGAGTACAAAAAAGTAGCCATTATAACAATATTAGCTAGATACACGACTTACATGAGTTCTCTTTTCACGGAGTACAAAACAGTAGTCATTATAACAGTATATAGCTTGGTACACGACTTACAAGCGTTCTCTTGTCACGGAGTGCAAACAGAAGCCATTATAACAGTATTAGTTAGATACTTGACTTACAAGCGTTCTCTTGTCACAGAGTAAAACAGTAGTCATTATAACAGTATTAGCTAGTTACACGACTTACATGTGTTCTCTTGTCACAGAGTAAAACAGTAGCCATTATAACAGTATATAGCTAGGTACACGACTTACAGGTGTTATCTTGTCACAGAGTAAAACAGTAGTCATTATAACAGTATATAGCTAGGTACACGACTTACAGGTGTTATCTTATCACAGAGTAAAACAGTAGTCATTATAACAATATTAGCTAGGTTCACGACTTACAAGCGTTCTCCAGTCACAGAGTAAAACAGTAGTCATTATAACAATATTAGCTAGGTACACGACTTACAAGCGTTCTCCAGTCACAGAGTAAAACAGTAGCCATTATAGATACACGACTTACATGAGTTCTCTTTTCACGGAGTACAAAACAGTAGTCATTATAACAGTATATAGCTAGATACACGACTTACATGAGTTCTCTTTTCACGGAGTACAAAACAGTAGTCATTATAACAGTATATAGCTTGGTACACGACTTACAAGCGTTCTCTTGTCACGGAGTGCAAACAGAAGCCATTATAACAGTATTAGTTAGATACTTGACTTACAAGCGTTCTCTTGTCACAGAGTAAAACAGTAGTCATTATAACAGTATTAGCTAGTTACACGACTTACATGTGTTCTCTTGTCACAGAGTAAAACAGTAGCCATTATAACAGTATATAGCTAGGTACACGACTTACAGGTGTTATCTTGTCACAGAGTAAAACAGTAGTCATTATAACAGTATATAGCTAGGTACACGACTTACAGGTGTTATCTTATCACAGAGTAAAACAGTAGTCATTATAACAATATTAGCTAGGTTCACGACTTACAAGCGTTCTCCAGTCACAGAGTAAAACAGTAGTCATTATAACAATATTAGCTAGGTACACGACTTACAAGCGTTCTCCAGTCACAGAGTAAAACAGTAGCCATTATAGATACACGACTTACATGAGTTCTCTTTTCACGGAGTACAAAACAGTAGTCATTATAACAGTATATAGCTAGGTACACGACTTACAAGCGTTCTCTTGTCACGGAGTGCAAACAGAAGCCATTATAACAGTATTAGTTAGATACTTGACTTACAAGCGTTCTCTTGTCACAGAGTGAAACAGTAGTCATTATAACAGTATTAGCTAGGTACACGACTTACAAGAGTTCTCTTGTCACGGAGTACAAAACAGTAGCCATTATAGATACACGACTTACAAGAGTTCTCTTTTCACGGAGTACAAAACAGTAGTCATTATAACAGTATTTGCTGGATACGCGACTTGAAAGTGTCCCGAACTCGCCAGCAGTCGAATAATCTACATATACCATTTTGAAACACTTGTGGTTGAAATGCATTGTGGATTTAAAAAGAACGAGCTGGCGTTGCATACAAATTTATTTTCGGGTACAAGCTTGTTGATTGATGCAAAATCACACAGCTACTTTATAATTTTGGTGTTCCATGCCCGAGTTGTATTGGAAAGTACTTCAAATATTTTGATATTGCTCAATTCTAAGCAATCATGAGTGTTCGATAAATAACCCTATGTAGAAGTTAAGTATATTTTTGGGATTTTATCGTGGATGAAGAAACACAAAACAAAGAGCGCTAATCTTTACGATGTTGGGAGTTGTTGATAAACAGCTGATTAACACTTGTGTTGTATATAAGTCTCACAGCTCTGCTATTTTATGGATAGCCTTTTAGTTAAGTTTGGTTTGGTTAAATATTGTTTAACGTCCTATCAACAGCTATGGTCTTTTAAGGACGATCTCACCTGTGTACAAGATGCATGCGTGTAGTGTATGCGTGTGTGTTTTGGGAGGCTGCGATATGTTCGTGTTTGCCTCTTTGTGATAGCGCGGAACTGATGTCGACTTTATAGTGCTACCTCACTGAAACATACTGCCGAAGACACCCAGCAGGACACCCCATGCGGTCACATTATACTGACAACGGGCGAACCAGTCGTCCCACTCCTAAATTGCTGAGCGTTAAGCAGGAGTAGAAACTACCATTTTTACAGACTTTGGTATGTCTCGACCAGGGAACAGAACCCAAAGCCTTCCGCACAGTGGCAAACGCTCAACTAAAGGCTAAAATTGAGGCATTGTCATTAGGAAGAAGAAAGTTGTTTAGAAAGAGGGGAAAAGATAAGATCCCAATTTTAGTCGCCTCTTACGATTATGCGATTGGGGAAGTAGGTACAATTCTTACACCCTACCTGCAGGGACCTTTGAGTTAAGTACGGCACTCAAAAGATATTCATGAGTATTCTGAATGATCTGATCTTTTACAGTGCGACAAGCGACAAGCAGACACGAGAATACTGTGAACAGAGGACAGCCTGTATTACGACGAAACTGACAAGAGCGAAAGGTAACTGAAGAAAGCTTAGATTGAAATCTCTCAGACTTTTTTTAGTTGAGCTGAATGTAAATTTCCCATTGAAGTGATGTGAAGAAAAAATGTGCAACCAAAGTTTATCCTACTGTTGAAAATATGCGCTACATTGTATGCAAACCTGCAGGTCGTGGATCGAGAAAAGAAATAATACACCTGCTGTTGCCCTCGGCATGTATCGTAAGAGGCGACTAATGTGGGTCCCCACCCCCACCTGCGGAATCGGGGGTTGCTTTTGTGCCCTCTACTTGGCTACCTGGGGACACAAAAGCGACCAAAATAAATCTACCGCACCAATTGCAATAGTTGGGATATTTATATTTCTCTCTACTTCTAACCTTTTATTTACTAGTGCCTTGCTTGGCAATACCTCACTTTAGGATATTATATTTCTCTCTACTTCTAACTACCTTTTATTTCCTAGTGCCTTGCTTGGCAATACCTCACTTTGGGATATTTATATTTCTCTCTACTTCTAACCTTTTATTTACTAGTGCCTTGCTTGGCAATACCTCACTTTGAAATATTTATATTTCTCTCTACTTCTAACTACCTTTTATTTCCTAGTGCCTTGCTTGGTAAAACCTCACTTTGGGATATTTATATTTCTCTCTACTTCTAACTATCTTTTATTTCCTCACTTTTGACTTATATGCTGTACGTTCGCCCACGTAAGGAAGGCAATTGGTTCTGACGTCAGGCTGGGAAATACAAAGACGTTAAAATGGTACGTAGTTGTTATTCCCTGCTGAACGTACAGCATTAAGGGAAATGGCAACAACTGGTTCACCCGTTGTCAGTATAATGTGACCGGGCGGACTGCTTTTGCCTTCGGCATGGTTCAGATGTATTTCCGTAAGATAGCACTATATAGTCGGCATTAGATCCGAACTATCACAAGGAGGCAAATACACGAACATACATTGTTTCCAGCACACATACACACATGCACGCTTACACAACACACAAGGAGGCACGTCCTTAGATTGCCCTGGTTTTTATTAAGAAATTAAACAAAACAAAACCAAACAATATATGCAGTAGATATTTGTAGATTAATAACGTACATGTACTAAAGGTTGTGGGTAGGTCTCGTGTTGACATGTGGGCAACTAGCCAATACCATACGTCCGGTTACGTGACAGACGTCCACAATAAACATCGGCTTTTATAATAGTGAGGTGTTTTAAGAGATTAAAAAGAAAAATAACATATGTAATTATAGACATGTAAACCCTGACAGAACGATCGATTAACTACGGCTTTTATATAAATAATAAAACAGCCGCAGTCTGATCTTATATCGGTAACATTATGTTACAGGTACATTGGACTACAGACAAAACACCAATACTGATTGATTAACTACAGGTAAAACTTATTACGCAGGTATATTGTGATTGGCAGATAACCGATGAAATCAACGCGAAACCTCAAACTTAATCTTTAATTATTGATAAATTAAGAACTTTTCAACTATTTTAAGATGTATTATCTAAGAAATAAGCTCATTAAACAAAATTTTGTTCTATTTTAATGACTTAGCATTTACATTAATGGGTGCGGGCGATTTTATATGGCGTTTTGAAGGAGTGTGTACCTGTGTATTGAAGGTAATTTTTAAAAGAAAAAGACTAACCAAGAGAGTGTTGAAAAATCTTTTTACGGAGGTCTCGGCCTCTAAATAGACTATTACATATAGTATAAACTGTACACACAGATAAATATCCGGAATAACAAGGTTTAATTTACATATATATAAACGTCCGGAATAATAAGGTTTTCGTGTGCATATAAACATATATCCGAACAAATATCCAGACTGACAAACTTTTACACAGACCACAAATATTCGGACTGGCAAGGTTTTACTCTTTACATCGACCACAAATATCCGGACTGACAAGGTTTTACTCTTTACATAGGCCACAACTATCCGGTCTGACAAGGTGTTACTGTTTACATAGACCACAACTATCCGGAATGACAAGGTTTCACTGTAAGTATCAATGTACAGTATTCGGTGGCAAAAGGTGCAGACTAATGCGGCTATACATACAACCGAAACACCCTGTAAATACCGGGGCTGTCGAGGTTCCGCCATCATCGGCTCCAGGTGAAAATCGCACTGATTAAAGGCAAAGAGTGCCTCTACTTTAAATACAATCGAAAAGAGTTCCATTCAAGAGTACGTTCTCCTTATATTAAGAGTATTTTCCCTTCTTTAAAGAAGACGAAGAGTAACTTCCCCTGCCAAAGTTATCATGATCTTTTCTACCCAATGGATACTCATATTGATCGATGCTGCGTTACTTTTATTATTCTTGTATGGAAACACTATAGTAAAGTGTTTGGTTTGTAATGTAAAGGTCCCGAGTTCGATTCCAAAAGTTTCTTATTTATTTCTAGTTTCAAACATTTAGGTTTCGAACAACTATTCTTAAATTGTAAAATGCATTGCAACATATGTTTTTTTCAGAAACAGTCCTTTCGAAAAATACTGAAACAATTATTTCACAATATTGATAATAGTAATAACTTGTGCCTGTCCTTTACTTTAACACAGACGGTACAGGACACTATCATACCCGACCGACTTATATAGACGTATATACAGGAGGTCAATTTCCCACTGGACAGTGGTCATAAATTCACTCAACTGAAACTCAAGTGTATCAACTTTCAAGTCAAGATTAGATAAAATTGTGTATTTTATGAAAATTAGGCCTAATAAATTCTACTATATATAGATATCTCTGCTGACTATCACCAGCAGATGACCCTCACGAGGGCTATTATCTCCGCTGACTATCACCAGCAGATGACCCTCACGAGGGCTATTATCTCCGCTCATGTTGTATTCTCTTGTAGTGACTGGCCGATGTTTACAGTATAATTTTACATACATGTATATCTTGGACACAGCTGTCCGGGCTGTGGCAGTGGCAGTGAGGTGACACTCTGGAGTGCACCTGTTTGGTCCATCAGCTGTAGACATTGTCTTAACAGGACTTGCGGCGTCCGACCATGAACAAACATCAACCACCAAAGCGAGGAAAACAGATTTTAATATTTACCATGTTATATATAAGGGGATTTATATGTACTACTATTTACCAGGTTATATATCAGGGGATACATAGGTACTGATATTTACCAGGTTATATATTAGGGGATACATAGATACTTATATTTACCAGGTTATATATAAGGGGATATATAGATACTTAGATTTACCAGGTTATATATGAGGGGACATATATTTACCAGGTTATATATCAGGGGATATATAGGTACTAATATTTACCAGGTTATATATTAGGGGATATATAGATACATATATTTACCAGGTTATATGTAAGGGGATATATAGATACTTAGATTTACCAGGTTATATATTAGGGGATATATAGGTACTTAGATTTACCAGGTTATATATGAGGGGACATATATTTACCAGGTTATATATCAGGGGATATATAGGTACTGATATTTACCAGGTTATATATAAGGGGATATATAGGTACTTAGATTTACCAGGTTATATATGAGGGGACATATATTTACCAGGTTATATATCAGGGGATATATAGGTACTGCTATTTACCAGGTTATATATTAGGAGATATCTATAGGTACTGATATTTACCAGGTTATATATTAGGGGATATATATTTACCAGGTTATATATAAGGGGACATATATTTACCAGGTTATATATCAGGGGATATATAGGTACTGCTATTTACCAGGTTATATATTAGGGGATACATAGGTACTACTATTTACCAGGTTATATATTAGGGATACATAGGTACTGATATTTACCAGGTTATATATTAGGGGATACATAGGTACTAATATTTACCAGGTTATATATAAGGGGATATATAGGTACTAATATTTACCAGGTTATATATTAGGGGATATATACTCCAGGTGAAATAGTATAGAAGATATGTCCCGGAAACCGGAGGGAGACTAATAAGCAAAATAAAAACAAAACAGATAACTTAATAAATTCGGCGATGAGCCATTTACGCCAAAATCCATGTCTTTGTGTGATGATTTTGTAAAAATACATTTGTCTTTGGTTTGATTGGGAACCGTAAACATACTTATTTTAGCAAAAAAATAAAAACAAATGATGAATAACAGCATATTTTCGTGAAGGAAAATGTTGAACCTGGCAGGTGTAGAGTTTGAGAATCAGTCATGATTATAAGTACGTTATGTAAGAAATAGCTATACTGCTAAAATAAGTATGTTTACAGGGTCTCGGGATCATTTGGTTTTGTGGAGTAACGAGTTAATTAGTAGAATCGAACAGATACTACATAATTGGCAACTTGAGCTAATCTTTTATAATCTTCATCTATTTTGTCTACCTTCACGTTAAATTGAGTTTTTGGGAGCAGTCAGAATCAGGAATAGCAGTGATCTTTCTGTATCAACTTGTACACGACTCTTTTCAATTCTTCTAATTAATTCATGGAAATACACAGTCAGTAAAGGGAGATAATCAAGCATGCAGTGCTGAATTAAGATGGCGGTCATGTATACTGAAAATAGAAGATCATAAGTACTAATAATCAAGATAACAAGAAATATATACACAATTTCAACAACAGTTTTTGCAAGCAAGAGATTGATTTGCAAAATTGAACTTTACCACGGGTGAAATGTGCCTGTACAATGAAATCTGTCTTATTGGACACCCTGTGGAATCCGACACATTGGTTGAATAACTCAGTGTGTCATAATACACAGGTTTTATTTTGTATTTTTTTTAATATAAACAAAAATTCCATAAAATATGTTTTGCCTCTTTAGCCACCAATAGTAAAATGAGAATCGGAACAAAACACAAAATTTATATCTGGACGAAATTACATGTAACAGATTATGATCTGTGTATCAGAGACGTGTATTATACGTCTCTGCATGTATACAGCAGTAAAATGTACATGGACTTCGGAAGAAGAATTTACAGTGAAAATTTAGTTGGACTAGGTAATATTCTTTTAAATATATTAGCTGAATGCAAAACTTACTTATTAAAGTGTCGGTTACAAAAGTCTAGTTTGTATAATCGCCGTTTAAGAATCTGAAGCATTCGCCAGCTAGTTCATACATGTAAGTCGAGGTTTAGTTGGTATTGTCCTCGTACTTTTGTAGAAAAGGAGCTGAACTGTTCAATCTAGGATAAGTTATTGAATAAAGGATCCCAGTCACATTGTACTGTAGTTTTGTCGTTATACAGTTACCTCCCCTTAACTCCGTTTAGCTAACACTGTATGACAGGGTTGTAATGAATTCACTAAGAATCGCTTGAACCAGGCCTACAGTTTCTACTGCCGCTTAACACTCAGCAATTTAGGAGTGGGACGACTGGTTCGCCCGTTGTCAGTATAATGTGACCGGGTGGGGCGTCCTGCTGTGTGTTTTCGGCAGTATGTTTCAGTGAGGTAGCACTATAAAAAGGACATCAGTTCCGCGCTATCACAAGGAGACAAACACGAACATATCGCAGCCTCCCAAAACACACACGCATACACTACTCGCATGCATCTTGCACACAGGGGAGGCCGTCCTTAAATGACCATAGCTGTTGATAGGACGTTAAACAATACCAAACCAAACCATGCCTACAGTCAGGTCTAGGCTTTTTACACCAAACCATGCCTAGGGTCAGGTCTAGGCTTTTTACACCAAACCATGCCTACGGTCAGGTCTAGGCTTTTTACACCAAACCATGCCTACGGTCAGGTCTAGGCTTTTTACACCAAACCATGCCTACGGTCAGGTCTAGGCTTTTTACACCAAACCATGCCTACGGTCAGGTCTAGGCTTTTTACACCAAACCATGCCTACGGTCAGGTCTAGGCTTTTTACACCAAACCATGCCTACGGTCAGGTCTAGGCTTTTTACACCAAACCATGCCTACGGTCAGGTCTAGGCTTTTTACACCAAACCATGCCTACGGTCAGGTCTAGGCTTTTTACACCAAACCATGTCTACAGTCAGGTCTAGGCTTTTTTCAATCTAATTAAAATTATATCTTCTCATCGCTTCCGTTTACTGATATGTCGCGTTGAAGATCTAACAACATTCCATAGAGGGTCACGTCAGAAGTCAACATGAATGCATTATCGTATTTATAACAAGCCAATCAAAACGCGACATAACTCTTTCTTTCAACCAATCAAAAAGCAGGACCTGTAGCATTTAATGCAGACACCTCGTAGCACAAAATCCACTTTTTCGTCTGGTCCAGTGATAGTTTGAATATTGCGAAGCCTGTCATTGGTTAATTTTAGTTTCAGGTTGTTAAACTTTTTAACGACAACATCACCAGAAAAGGAAGTCTCTCTTATTTCAAAGCAAAATCCACAAATTGTACAAACGTTGTCTTGTAGATAGACACGGCGTGGTGTCATGGGCGCCGCCATTTTCGATGCTCATTTGACACCTCTCGGTCTTTTATCATAGCAAGTGTGTTCCGAAATCATTACATCATCACTTACAGAAATGCGTAAGCTCTCATCTGATTGGTTAATGCAAAGGTCGCCTGAACATGACCCTCTACGGGATGTTGTTAGATTTTCAACGCGACATATCAGTAAACGGGAGCGATGTGAAGATATAATTTTAATTAGATTGTGGGTTTTTTTTACACCAAACCATGCCTACGGTAACGTCTAGGGTTTTTACACCAAACCATGCCTACAGTCAGGTCTAAGTTTTTTACACCAAACTATGCCTACAGTCAGGTCTAGGCTTTTTACACCAAACCATGCCTACAGTCAGGTCTAAGCTTTCTACACCAAGCCATGCCTACAGTCAGGTCTAGGCTTTTTACACCAAACCATGCCTACGGTAACGTCTAGGGTTTTTACACCAGACCATGCCTACAGTCGGGTCTAGGCTTTTTACAGCAAACCATGCCTACAATCAGGTCTAAGCTTTTTACACCAAACCATGCCTACAGTCAGGTCTAGGCTTTTTACACCAAATCATGCCTACGGTCAGGTCTAAGCTTTTTACACCAAACCATGCCTACAGTCAGGTCTAGGCTTTTTACACCAAACCATGCCTACGGTCAGGTCTAGGCTTTTTTCACCTAACCATGCCTACGGTCAGGTCTCGGCTTTTTACACCAAAATATGCCTACGGTCAGGTCTCGGCTTTTTACACCAAACCATGCCTACGATCAGGTCTAGGCTTTTTACACCAAACCATGCCTACGGTCAGGTCTAGGCTTTTTACACCAAACCATGCCTACGGTCAAGTCGAGGCTTTTTACACCAAACCATGCCTACAGTCAGGTCTAGGCTTTTTACACCAAACCATGCCTACGATCAGGTTCGAGGCTTTTTACACCAAACCATGTCTACGGCCAGGTCTAGGCTTTTTACACCAAACCATGCCTACGGTCAGGTCGAGGCTTTTTACACCAAACCATGCCTACGATCAGTTTCGAGGCTTTTTACACCAAACCATGTCTACGGTCAGGTCTAGGCTTTTTACCCCAATCCATGCCTACGGTCAGGTCTCGGCTTTTTAAACCAACCCATGCCTACGGTCAGGTTTAGGCTTTTTACCCCAAACCATGCCTACGGTCAGGTCTAGGCTTTTTACACCAAACCATGCCTACGGTCAGGTCTCGGCTTTTTACACCAAACCATGCCTACGGTCAGGTTTAGGCTTTTTACACCAAACCATGCCTACAGTCAGGTCTAGGCTTTTTACACCAAACCATGCCTACGGTCAGGTCTAGGATTTTTACACCAAACCATTGCCAGAAGTTCACTACAACAAAGCATGTTTTATTCATCAGTCATGTTTTCTTAAACAGTTCAATCAGTGACGTCATGCACAGTCCCCATAATGACAACAGAAATGACCGTCTCACATGTCACGCACTCATCACAAACTGTATCTGCTCCATTTGTTTGTTTGTTTGTTTGTGTATTCAAGGCCATGGTGATTTTTTTTTATTTTTTTTTTTTTATTTTTTTAAACATACCCGTGAGTAGCGAAGATAAAATCAGATAAATATGGTCATTTTTAAAAGCATTCGCATTGTATGTGTAAGAATACCTGCTACATATGGAATAGGGGATGCAAAGAGAGATAACTCTGGTAGGCCTATGAAACTAACTGACTGCTTTAGACGGGGATTTTTGAGGAATCGTGATGCTTCCGGTAACATAGACAGTCGTGTATGTTGCCTTGCTTGCAAATTTTGCCTTGAATTAACTCCGTATGATACTCTGCTGTTTGCGGGTGATTTTCTTTTGCTATAAATGAATCCGCTGTTCCTTTGGTGACGTATTTAAGTCGTGGTTGATAAATTTGGTTTCTGAGTTTCCAGCGCAGATGGCAGATAATTCTGATCCTATAACACACAGGCCCGGCAGGGCTTTATGTAAGTTTGTGAGCAATAACAACGCGTGTCATAGGATCATAACAATATTTGCTAAAATATTCATTATTTCTATTTACATTTTGATCGAGTAGTTATGCTTTATTTAGTTATTTCGATCAGTTCTTTGAACAGCAAACTAAGTCTTGACAACAATGAAACTGATGACGTCAAAAAAGAGATTGGTGAGGTGACGCTCCAATAGCAAAAACAACCTTTGCCTTCTTAATGCGTTTCAATAGAAGGATGCAGAGCAAATATTCTGCTTTGGAGACATAAAAGCAACCACAATTAATCTGCAATAATGAGATAATTCATAACACATCCCGGTCTGCTGTACCCATTTCAGCGTAATGAGATATTTTACGGCACATCCCGGTCGGCTGTACCCATTTCATCGTAATGAGATAGTTTACGGAACATCCCGGTCTGCTGTACCCATTTCAGCGTAATGAGATATTTTACAACACGTACCGGTCTGCTTTACCCATTTCATCGTAATGAGATAGTTTACGGCACATCCCGGTCTGCTGTACCCATTTCATCGTAATGAGATATTTTACAACACGTCCCGGTCTGCTGTACCCATTTCAGCGTAATGAGATATTTTACAACACGTACCGGTCTGCTGTACCCATTTCATCGTAATGAGATATTTTACAACACGTCCCGGTCTGCTGTACCCATTTCATCGTAATGAGATATTTTACAACACGTACCGGTCTGCTGTACCCATTTCATCGTAATGAGATATTTTACGGCACATCCCGGTCTGCTGTACCCATTTCATCGTAATAAGATATTTTACAACACGTACCGGTCTGCTGTACCCATTTCAGCGTAATGAGATATTTTACGGCACATCCCGGTCTGCTGTACCCATTTCAGCGTAATGAGATATTTTACAACACGTCCCGGTCTGCTGTACCCATTTCATCGTAATGAGATATTTTACGGCACATCCCGGTCTGCTGTACCCATTTAAGCGTAATGAGATATTTTACAACACGTACCGATCTGCTGTACCCATTTCAGCGTAATGAGATATTTTACGGCACATCCCGCGGTCTGCTGTACCCATTTCAGCGTAATGAGATATTTTACAACACGTTCCGGTCTGCTGTACCCATTTCAGCGTAATGAGATATCTTACGGCACATCCCGGTCTGCTGCACCCATTTCATCGTAATGAGATATTTTACAGCAGGTTCCGCTCTGCTGCACCCATTTTATCGTAATGAGATATTTCATAACACGTACCGGTCTGCTGTACCCATTTCATCGTAATGAGATATTTTACGGCACATCCCGGTCTGCGGTACCCATTTCATCGTAATAAGATATTTTACAACACGTACCGGTCTGCTGTACCCATTTCAGCGTAATGAGATATTTTACGGCACATCCCGGTCTGCTGTACCCATTTCAGCGTAATGAGATATTTTACAACACGTCCCGGTCTGCTGTACCCATTTCATCGTAATGAGATATTTTACGGCACATCCCGGTCTGCTGTACCCATTTAAGCGTAATGAGATATTTTACAACACGTACCGATCTGCTGTACCCATTTCAGCGTAATGAGATATTTTACGGCACATCCCGCGGTCTGCTGTACCCATTTCAGCGTAATGAGATATTTTACAACACGTTCCGGTCTGCTGTACCCATTTCAGCGTAATGAGATATCTTACGGCACATCCCGGTCTGCTGCACCCATTTCATCGTAATGAGATATTTTACAGCAGGTTCCGCTCTGCTGCACCCATTTTATCGTAATGAGATATTTCATAACACGTACCGGTCTGCTGCACCCCTTTCAGCGTAATGAGATATCTTACAGCACGTTCCGGTCTGTTGTACCTATTTCATCGTAATGAGATATTTTACAGCACGTACCGGTCTGCTGTACCCATTTCAGCGTAATAAGATATTTTACAGCACGTCCCGGCGAGAAAAATACACACAACATTATCGACACTGACCTCATCTTTAATGTATTATAGTCAGGTAGCCGGTGAAGTTTAGGGAAAGATAAGGCCTGCTGGATGACAGGAGGCGACTAAAGTGAGGGCTCCTACAGAATCGTGGATGGTTTCTTCCTTATAATAATAATTCGAGGTTCTTATATACCGCTTTATCACAAGCTAGTTCGTAGGTCGTCTCAAAGTGGTTCACAAATTAGTGTCCGTGGTTATATGACCTTTGCAACCAGCCAATGCCTTTCTCAACTCACTGGGGAGCATACAGCCGGGGCTGCCATTTCGGCATTAACAGCTAGCATTCAACAATTATAACACTGCCCAACCACGTACTTATTTACAGCTGAGTAGACAAGAACAGGCAGAGTAAAGAATCTTGCTCAAAGATACAACACAGTGCCGTGCCTTGACTCGAACCCGCAACCCTTCGGTCACGAGCCCGGCGTCCTACCACTGGACTACCGTGCCTCGTTGCCATCTGTTAAGGGAACATTACAGAAACCAATGGTTAATCTGCTGTATCACACTGCTATCGTACAATGTGAGCTCCTGCAGAATCAAAGGCTTCCTTTCGTGTCTATCACGCAGAGAAAATGGACGAATCCAATCCTTGAAGTGTGTTTTTGTTTATTGCTTCTTGTCTTTTTCTTTCCTATTTCCTTTCTCTTTCTAGCGGTGTCTTCATCGGCATTCGTCCTCACGTGACCCTGGCTGTAGTGAGAACGTAAACCAAAAACAAACAAATACAGTCATCACCATCAAACTTTATTTCCTCCAAAAGGAGATATTTGTGTACGAGAAAAAGCAGCAAAAATCACAAAAAAGGACAGAAAGGCCGCGCTAGGCTCAGCTAAAAAACTGTGTCGTGGCGGACGCGAGAAAAAGTCTTTGTCATGCTATCTTAACTAAGTCCATTCTCATGAGTTTGCGAAGCGCGCATGACATCAGAAACAGTGTTTTTTTGTTGTTTTTTTGTTGTTTTATCCTGAAATTGGGGACCTGTTGTCGCACCTAATAAATTGTGGACAAAGGTAGCAGTGTCATGTTGATCAATGGAATTGAACACAATCAATCCAAACTTACACAGGGTCATATGAAGAAAATAAGCCCGGAGTTACCTGGCGTACTCGCAAGTACAGCAATATTGGGATATGATGAGCAAAATAATGTTCTGGTCATGTGCCAATAATCTGCACAATGAGAAAATTGCTTCTATATCTGTGTTAGATTTTGCCGCGCGCAACATAAACGAACACTATAAAATATACATTGCTTCGTGCAAAAAGATGGCACAATATAACTATAATCATCTGATACTTAAATCTATAACACGCTCAAACACTACAAAACCAGAGGATCCTACGTCGTACAAAGGTTGTCACTTTATCTACAACTTACTTAAGATTCAACTTTATCTCCTCTAGGTATTCATAAAAATAGAAAAATAATAAAAAAATAATAATAATTTGAGGTTCTTAAATACCGATTTATCACAACCAAGTTCGTAGGTCGTCTCAAAGCGATTCACAAATTACTATCCACTTAAACCTCTTTGTTCTCCAAAGGTTATTGATCCATACTCCATATTTATATAACAACACAAGCTCATTGTCGCTTATGTCTTACACATTAGCATACTGTAATATTATCTCACATGTAGCAGAACTAAATACTATTTCTATAATAGATGTCATCGCAATGCGGAGTCAATATTGTAAATCCCTAATGCATTATTGTATATATATATGAAATATAGCCGAATGGACTTGAAGATCTAATCAATCATCACAATATAAATGAACAACAAACGCGATACAATCAATTATGTAAACTTTCCGCACATAATTGTCATTGAAATGTACCACACAAATGTATATTCTCACTAAGTATATAAACAATACTTATACAGGTCACACACAACACAACTTAGACAGTTCGGTAAAGGGAACACTCTCTGTGTCCGAAGTTCCCTACTAATCTACACAGTTCATGTTTAACACGTTTCCATGTGAGCGCCTTACATCAAACACAGCTCCTCCAGTGGACTGTCCGTTATCTAGGATTCGGTTAAACCACACACTATTTAAAATCTATAATAAAGCCACTGTTCATGCCAATTTGATATCAATGTGAAGGGGTTCCTGAGTCTCTGATGCTTGTATTTTGTGAGGCCGCAAAGAATATGCAACTAGTACATTTAAACTTCCTTCTGTTCTTTCTTAATGATCACTTGTGTATTTTCGCTCAGTTTCGCTCAGTTGACATCAATGGTAAGCCGGGGCTTGTAAAGATGTTTCTTCTCTACTTAATAGTATAACGTACTTTCGCGTACTATTGACTTCTGGTTGCTATTTACAAATGTTATTTCATTAACGCGTAGTAAGTTTGATATGGAGTTACGTAACTACCAGTAAAGTTCCTCTCCTATATAGTTAAAAGTATGGTTAAAATACACTGTTCACACTACTATCAGTATCACTGTTCATATCATAATGTCACACAGTGTCTAATAAAAAGATGGTTTGAACTTGGCTGGGTGTTGCTTCCAGTGGTTGTTAAGACGAGTCTTAAAGGTGTTTAGAGTTGGGGAATTTACTACCTCGTCTGTTAAAGAGTTCCACAGATTCACCACTCTATTGCTGAAGAATTGACCATATTTGTACAGTCTAAATGGTCTTTTGTAGAGTTTCCTGGAGTGCCCCCTGGTTAAAGTTCTCCCTGTTTCCGTGAATAGTTTTTCTTTGTCTAGGACATCGATGTTATTTAGAATTTTGTATGTTTGAATTAGGTCGGCACGTTCCCTTCTATATTCCAAGGTCGGTAATCCAAGTAGCCTAAGTCGCTCCTCATAGGGTAGATTTTTAAAAGTTGGTACCCTTTTGGTTGCACGTCTTTGGACATTTTCAATGATGGTTTTGTCACGAATAAGTATTGGTGACGAGACTGGCGTTGCATATTCCAGATGAGGCCGAATAATGGTCTTGTATAAGGTTAGGAACATTTCCGGGCTCATATACGTAAAGGTCCTAAAAACTATGCCAAGCATCCTGTTTGATTTTGCTGCTGCTGAGTTTGCATTGGTACTGAATTTTAGTTGGTTGTCTATGTGAACACCTAGGTCCTTCTCGGATTCCACTCTTGTTATCGTTGTCTCGGTTCCATCTTTGGTTAGTCTGTATTCGTGGTCTCCTTGACTTCGTCCTATTTCCAGGTGCTTACATTTTGTTGTGTTCAGTTGCATTAGCCAAGTTTGGGTCCACTCACACATGCTGGTAATGTTGTCTTGTAGATTATGCCGGTCCTCTAGTGATGATATTTTCGCTGAAAGTTTAGTGTCGTCTGCGAATAGTTTTATTGTGCAGTTTAACATATCAGGCATGTCGTTGACGTAGATTAGAAACAGTATCGGTCCAAGAACACTTCCTTGTGGTACCCCACTTGTGACAGACTTTATGTTAGAAGNAGAACACTTCCTTGTGGTACCTCACTTGTGACAGACTTTATGTTAGAAGTAGTCCCGCTTATTGTTACTCGTTGTACCATGTTATCCAGAAAAGCACTTATCCAACTTAGAATTTTGCCCCCTATTCCATACTGTTCAAGCTTGTGTAGAAGAAAGCGATGAGAAATTTTGTCGAAAGCTTTACTAAAGTCTAAATAGATTACATCTATGTTGTATCCAGCTTCCAGTCCACTATACCAGTCTTCCAAGGATTCGAGTAGCTGTGTGGAGCACGATTTCCCTGGCCTAAATCCATGTTGATGCGGCGTGAATAGATTATTTGTATTCATGTGGGTGAGGATTTCGTCCCTTATGCGCCGTTGCATAATTTTTGATGGTACAGACGTTAAGCTGATAGGTCTGTAATTTCCGGGGTCCTTTTACGATCCCTTCTTAAAAATTGGTGTAACTGTTGCCTCTTTCCATGATGTTGGAAGTTGGGAGTTTTCCAGGGATTTCTTGAAAACAATTTGTAGTGGTTTCTTTAAGGCATCAGCTGTTTCGGAGAAAAGTTTTGGATGGAGATTGTCCGGCCCTGGTGATTTAGTTGGGTTAATCCGTTTGATCGCCTTTATTACAGAATCCTCTGTAATGTTAATATCTACCAAGGGTTCGTGAAAGTTTCTCCTAGGAAGGGGTGGTTGTGGTGTATCCTGGTCCTTAACAAAAACACTTGCAAAGAAGTTGTTTCGGGTGTCGGCTGTGTCTTTATTGTCGATAGTAAATTCGCCCTTCGGTTTTTGTATTCCTCCAATGCTTGATTTGACTTTGGTTTTTGATCGTACGTGGGTCTAGAAAAGTTTTGGATTTGTTTTGATTTTCGCTGCCAGATCTTCCTCGTAGTGGTATTTAGATTTGCGTACTGCCTTTGTTGCGATATTTCTGGTTTCCTGCTATTTTACAAAGTTCTCAGTAGTTTTACAGTGGAGATATTGAATCCAATGACGCCTTTTTGCAGATATGGCCGTTTTTGCCTCTAGATTCAGTTCTCGGTTGCGGAATTTCCTGGTGGTACATCCCTTACTCACTGGTATGAATTTGTCAATACAATTTTGGAGAAAAACAGTAAGGTTGTTCCAGGTTTCTTCTACTCCTTGAATAGATTCTAGATGAGTACAGTCAATATCGCCTAAAGATTGGTTAATGCTCTCATAGTCACCTTTGAAAGAGTTCTTTTTTGAAAAGTTGTTATGTTCAGTAGGAGGATCTGAATAGTAGATGAGTTTAAATTGGATTCCCAAATAGTCACTTTTACCCAGTCCTTCCCTGAAGTCTACGTCCTGGACCATTCCCTCTTCGTTGGTGAATATTAGATCCAATATGGAGGGGATCTGATTTTCCCTATACCTTGTTGGTTGTTGGATATGTTGTTAGAGGAAATTGTCACGGATGCTTTCAAGGAATAAACTGGTAGGGTTGTTCACACTGGTTAGGGATATTTGCCTTTCCCAGTCGATTTCCTTGTAGTTAAAGTCACCCAGCAGAAGTATGTGGGTAGTGTTAGTGGCATCCAGCTTTGCTACTAGTCGGTTTATCTTGTTGTTGTTTTCGGTGGAACTGTTTGGGCTCCGATATACACAGCATATCTTAAGTTTGTCGGTTCCGTTGAGCCTGACTGTGCATGTTACATATTCCTGGCATAGTTCATCTTNAGGTAGGTTTGTAAGTTTTGAAAACATCTCGGTGAGGCAGATGATATCCGGGTTTTCTGTACTGATGTATTCGCATAGTTCTAATTTCTTAGTTGAGGTTAGCACGTCTACGTTGGAGTAGTATACGTTTAGGGATTCTGTCTGTTCATAAAATGAGACACTTCTGTTTAAAAGGGTAAAACTGTTTTCCTATGCTCTTTCTACTTCTGGTGAGGTGGGTTCTTCAGTTACACTGTCGTGGTGTTGTATATCTGATCTGTTGCTGTAGATAAGGGTGCTGTCCTGGTCCATTAGCGTGGTGTTTTCAAAAATTGACGAGTCTTGACAGTCTTGTACAGCATTTGTAAGTACACTAGGCCTAATGATGGGGCTTAGTGGGAAACCCGTTCCATATTCTGTGCCGGTCAGTCTATTTGGAGTCATGAAGTTCAGACCACGGACTGCCTGTGGGCCAAATTGGTTCCTATTTCTGTGGAAATTAGGGCCTGGGATGGGAGTCTTTTGCCAATGTGGGTTACCCACTTAGGGAACGGGTAGGCCCGAGGCGGAGCAATCCCCACCGTCAGGTAACCACTCGTCCCCTCCGTAGGATTACCACTGGTAGTTCTATATCCTGTGTTGGTTGGTTTATTGGGAGTGAGGTTCCAATCCTGAGCTAGGTTGGTGTTGCTGTGATAGTAGGTGTCTTAGCTGTCTGTTATTTGGCGATGTGGATTACCTACTTGGGGGACGGGTGGGCCTGAGGCGGAGCAATCCCCATCCATCAGGTGACCACTCGCCCCTTGCGTAAGTTTACCACTGGTTGGTGGTGATGTTTGATGTGGGGATCCAGCTAGCACTTTCTTTGCAGTTTGCTCTCTATTCTCTAGCTTTTCTTTCCTCTCCCTCCGTTGTTCCTGAGTTAAGTCCCTAGTTAGCACAACCCGTTTTAAAACTCCTTCCATCCTGCTCTTAATCAGCCTGGCTTTCTCTAGTAATGTTTTCCTTTGCTTTTTCTCTCCAAGGACAGCTACTAAAGGCCTTGTAAAGTCTGGTTTCTTTTTGCCCATCCTGAAGTGTGCCAGTATGGCTAGGTCCTGTACTTCCAAGGCTTCACTGATTTTCCTGATGACATTTTCGTCTCGCGCCTTGTTTATTAGTGGGACAGAATCGGATTGTTCCGGAACATTGAAAAGATAGATATTGTTCGCCTTGTTTTTTCTTTCTTCTAATTCCCTGTTCCTTGCATCCACCATGGCCTTAACACTATTCTCCATCTTTGCCTCAATACTATCCTGTGATTTTTTTTATCTCCTGGCTTATTCGACGAGTGGTGTCGGTTTCTAGTTTTGATATCCTAGTATCATTGCCTCTGATACGTTTCTCATTGGAGATGTTTAGGGCTTTCATTGAGTCCTCAATGTTTTTTAGCGTGGGTTGAATGCGCTTGCATGATTTACAATTGAAGGTTACACTCGCGATATTGTTGACTACGAGGTGTCTGTAAACTTCCTTGGGCAATTTTGAGCAATCTTGGCAGAATAGTAGACCACAACAGTCACACGTAATGAAACCTGCTTCGGTTGTTAGAAGTGTTTCACATTTACCACAGGTTAATAATTCCATGTCTGTGTGATCGTCTCGTCTTCTTTTGCCTACCTGGAGATTTTGACAGCTGTCCTCCTCGCTGCTGCTGTAGCCTATGTTTGAATCCATTTTTAATATATATATGTTTGAATATATTTGAATATAACGTTTATGAGGTTTTAATGCCACATGTATTCTAAGTGTTGGGTTCAGGTACAGTAATTTTTTACTAGGGTTAGTAGCACCCTCCTCATCCAGTATAAGGCCAGTGTGGGTCCAGGGTGGACTCCATCTTTCAGTAGAACGTACGATACCTTGGTTGTAGTTCTGCCTTTTCTACTTTTCCGCGAAGTACACAGGTCCTCAGAGAATTTCGGTGCACATGTTCCTAATATGGTTTGGTTGATATTGCGGATTCCCTCGTTTAGCTGATCTACTCTGGAACGCAGTGTCTGGTCGCTGTCATTAAAGAGTTCGCAGTTACTGTGTCCTTTAAATCTGTTCCAAGATTTTATTGAGTAGTGGGGGCACTCTAGGATGACCATCCTTATTTTGTCTCCATATCGCACATGTAATGACTGTAGCCTTTTGTATTGGTTTGTGATATCCTCAGGCAAGATGGAATGGTTTAAGTCAATGTATTTGCCACTTACGTTGCGTGTTAAATCGCATGTCCCGGACCAGATCGCGAGTAGAATAGCACCGTGTGTTTTTACAAGCAGGTCTACATTTTCGAAGATGAAATGTACAAGGTAACTGGTACCTTTTCCTGGTTTGATGTTCCAGTTAATTTCTGAGACACCGTGTCCCTTTTGTTGGTCACGTAGTTGCCTCCCTTTGCTGTCCGACACAAACACAAGATGGCGGGAAAACTGACTATTTTTGAACAGTCTTTCGATGTCTTCTTCGGTTTTGTCCAGATATTTCGAGAGCCTGGATAGACTCATTTAGTAGGTTCTACTGTGTCCCGTATGTATAAGTTGTTGATTTTTGGTAATTTACCAAGTCCAGATCGTAGTATGCACCTGAGTAGTCTCCCGCGACACGGGGCTAGAAAGGTAAACAATGGTCCCCTACACCTTATCACGTCGTCATCTTTATTTCCTTGAAGATCACACCTTAAAACGACTTGATGTATCTCTTTATATATGTATTCTCTACATTCTCACCAAACCTTGACGTTCGATCAATTATATTATATGTAGTTAAACTACTTTTCTGATGAGAGTCGTTGCCGAGAATTTTTCTTTCAATCCACCATTTCTGCGAGCGCAACCGGAAGTCTAAATTCACTCTGTGTGTTAACGTGTCAGTCATATTCCTCGTTTGGAAAATATCCGTCATCTTGGACCTATGTTAATGTCGCAACTGCACAGAGGCATTTGTACATTTTCTGTTATGAATTTTACCATAAATCCAACATGTTCCTCTTCCGTCTTCTTGCCTGCATCCTCGATATCCAGGGGTTACGTTCACTTTCGCTCTCTGCACCCCTGGAATATGTCATAGCAAAATCGAAGGCTCAATGTGCAGCACTTTGTGGATGAGACGAGAGGACTAGCTTGGTCCTTTGATGTACAGCAAAAGAATATCGCGGTCAAGTAACGGTAAACATTGACAGGCTTTGAAGTCGGGCGTCGCTCCTTTGTAATCTTCAAAGGACAAGTGTCAGCCTTGTGATTGGTCCGGATGTTTTTACCTGACGCCAATCAAATAGCTAGCCGCGTGCCTTTAATTTTGCTATGACATATTCCAGGGGTGTAGTGAGCGAAAGCTAGCGTAACCCCTGGATATCGAGGATGCCTTGCCTGGGGTATCACTCATTCCTGCTGTAAACATTACATGTTTGCGTCCAAGCTGCTTAAGGTTATTCTGATTTGATCCAATAACCTCCTGACCATACTCGACTTGTCTCGGCAGCTTGTTCTCTCCTCTCCACATTAAAAAGTCCTTTTTTCGAGTTTATTCCTTTCCCCCCTTCATTTTGTCGTCACTAGTCTTGGCTAGCTTTACATCCAGTGACTCTCTTGTTATAGATGTTCTTAGAGCTTTCTTTTGTGAAGTAAACTGTTCCAAACCTTCTTTAATTTCAGAAAACACTGTGTAACTGAAACCCCTGAGTGAATGATTTGGGTGTTGAGGGTATCATAATGGATATCTAAGCATGTGTTTAGCGCGTCGTTGGTTAAAGTCCACGTTGTCCGACTCAATCCATTCTCGTTCGTAAAAATATCCCCACACAAAAGAAATTCTATATATACCAATTCTTACAGTAAGTTAAAAATTATTTGTAATCTAACTAAAATAAAGAGAATCGATGTTCGCCAGAAATGGTTTTTAACTTTTTGTTCAAGGTCCAGAAATATCAACTGAACTGCCTTCTACTTGACCTTGGTTGGTAATGGACGTTAAACCCTTTAAAATCAAACTCCACCTGTTCATGTAATCATATTTATGAGATACAAGAATCTACATTTAATGGACTCTCCGTTATCCGACAGTTTGGGCGATTCCTCTAAGACATAAAAAGACGTAGATTTTCCAGATATGAATCGTTACTGTTTGTTTTATATGAAACAGTAGATCACAATGTTTATAGTTATGTGACTTCTTGTGTTCCAAATAAGTACATTGTATTTGAAAAACGAAGACAGTTTGGTAACGAACTTCCAAGCTCATATTTGTCTCAATTTTTGTTAAATGTCTTGCACAGAAAATATTATACAGTTATGATAACAATATCGCAATTGAGTAAATCGTTTACATCAGAAAACACGGATGTGATCTGTCTTTAACCAGGGATGTAGTCACGACTTTCACGTTTAACGCCATATCGCGGCTAAGAATTAACGATTACATTTGTAAAAAAGTACTGTTGTTTTCATGAAATTTCGGCGTTTCCACGTCTGCGTCTTGTTCGGTCACAAACACGCTTTCACAAAATACCAAATACACTATTGTATTGTCAATGAGTATAGTCACTAGAGCATTTCTTCTTACATTTCTTCAGGTACAGACAACGTGCATGTGTGGTAATGTGTATCCCTTGTGATGCCTTGTTATCAGTAGCCTCTCCATTATCTAAAGTCGCTCCTGGTTGGAGAATTTTTGGTGTAAGACTTTACCTGCAGATTTTTGTTTTACTGTCCTTTAGGTATCTAGTGTCCATTCCTGTGGGAAACGGCCATGTTCCTAAACCAAGAATTATCTTGGTATCATTAGTCCTCTTTCTGATTACTTCTTTATTAATGTTACTTTGTTCGAAGTGGGGTTCTGCATGATCTTGGCATGCGTTTGTTCGATGTGGGGTTCTGCATGATCTTGGCATGCGTTTGTTCGAACATCCGTTTTTTTTGCTGCACCTCTCTTTCTTACTTTTTAACTCTGACGGCAAACTCGATGAAGACGATGGCTGATTTGTCAAAGCAAATATATTTTCAACTGCAGTCATATTGTATTTATTCTTTGCTCTTTTCGCTTTGGCAGCTCGTCGGTGGACTCCTCTCAAGCACCGATAGAACGTTCTACAATCCGAAATAATGATACTTCCGAAGGTCACAGACAGAATTATGATAGCCACGGTACCGACAATAGCCGAGGAGGCTCGAGAGTCCGTTGCTGATACCTTTTTCCTTCTGGTGGCCTTGAACTTATGTTTATCGATCTTGTTCAGCCTTCGTAGCTCTTTCATGTCATGGTGGGATTGGTTGTAAACTTTGGTACTTGGTTCCGTGTTATTTCCCTGTCTGGTTTCTGTGGAATTAGAACAAAAGTATGAAATTTAATTGCTTAAATATTTTATTAATTTTAAACATGTTAGCAGGTAAAATATACCGTGAAAACAAAAACAGGTTTTTGTGCGGTTTTGAAATATACGCGTGGAAAACTTGTCAATGGATCGTAAGGACTAAAACCCGCTAACCCGATTTGTTATTGCTTATCATGTTGAACAATATGGGTTAGTTGAATATGCCCATGGTCTAGTTACATTCTAAATTACTAGTTTAAGTATAAACATATTTTATTGTACAAATATACAAATGGATTGGACAACAAGTTATTACAACTTAATAAAAGTCCTCTCCTAAATACATATGGTAAACACAATGCATATGTTTTTTGGGGAACGGGAGGAGGATAGGGTGGAGAAGGCAGGGTATGGAGGTGGAGGGGAGGGGGGATAGGGAAGGAGTGGGGTACATAGAAAAGAAATCGTGTATACTGTGAAAAGGATCCGCATTTGAATAAATTATATATTATACAAAATTTCATGACATGCCGCCCGGTATAGTAATTTTATAATGAACAATATCAATGTAATAAAGTCATCAGGCAAAATAATGAAATGCAATTTCATAAAAACATATAACAACGTACACATATAAATAAAAATAAGGAATAGTCATTATAATTATCAAAACCTTTTGCTGGATTTGATGTAATGATGAACCTGCTCAAAAATGTTTGTATTGGTTTCTACCGAAAGTTGGGTATTACCAGACAAAAGCAATTCTAAATCAAAATCAACATACAAGGCATTCAAATTTTTGAACAGGATGTGTCTTTCGTCATTAAAAAGTAAGCACTCATAAAAAAAGTGAAAGGCATTTTCACAGGGATGGCCACAATTACAAACTGGACTATCAACAAGATTTACCCTATAAAGATCATATTTAAGTGGACTACACTGATATCTAAGTTTTGTATGCAAAATGTTTAATTTACGTTCACCGAAACTTAAGTAGATTGGCGGAGGAGATAGTACATTTGAAGTTAACGAGTGTTTAAAAGAAAGTAAAAAAGTGATCGCACTGAAAGGTCCAGTGAATTCCAACTACGAAGAGTTGAAGGTATAAAAGATGAGTTTGTTAGAGAAAGCCTGAAAGGAAGAACTCTATAATCATTATTGTTTCTAAGAGTGTAACGGTTACTTTCTGCAACGGTAGACGGCAATAGATCATTTAAGTAGTCCGGAGTTAATTTATTGTGCATCTTTTACAAAAGTTGAAGTTTTCTGCGTTTTCTTCGATTCGAAAGAGTATCTAGACCAGATTCAAAAAGTAAATCTTCGATTCTGGCATAAGAAGGAAGTCCAGTAATTATACGAATAGCTTCTCTTTGGGCTTTCTCTAACATTTCTGTTTCATAAGTTGTACAACCATCCCACAATTCACAAGCATATTCTAAAACTGGTAAAAGAAAAGATTTATAAATCTTTAAAAGATAACCTCGATTTAATAAGTATTTGAGTCTACGTAAGACGTTGACTTTTTTCATAACTGAAGTAAAATTGCACAAATATGATCCCCCCATTTTGCCTTTGAATTAAAAATAACACCTAAATGTTTATGATGATCAGTAAAATTTAAAAATTCGCCATTAAATTCTAATTCTAAATCTTCATTAATTTCAACCGAGTTTGAAACAAAAATCACTCCATTTTTTTCTGGATTGAATGTTACTAACCAAGTTTGGGGCCATGTATTCAGAGACTCGAGATCTCTATTCAGAACCGTTTGTATTTCTAGACACGAAGATGATGATTTTGATAAAGAAGTATCGTCTGCAAATAGACGAACGGTTGACTCAAAAACATCAGCAATATCATTAATATAGATAAGAAACAAAAGAGGTCCAAGAATCGAACCCTGAGGAACACCTGCTTCAGTGAAACCTAAGTGGGAGTAAGTATTATTCAAAAAGACTTTCTGGTGCCTCTGAAATAGGTAATTTCCCAACCATTGATAAAATTATCTTGAAATTCCATAAGATTTTAACTTAATCATCAAACCCTTATGCCAAACCCGATCAAAAGCCTTAGAAATATCGCAGAATTCCATACATACATGTTTTCTTTCCTCTAGAGCAATACAGATGTTATGATAAATTTCAATGAGATGATATACAATAGAATGGCCAGGCAAAAAACCAGACTGATACTTATAAAAAAAATAGTTTTCAATAAAATAGTTATGCAAGTATTTGAAAATTATAATTTCAAATATCCCAGCTGAACAAATACACGTCCCCACGCAATTACTACCACAAGTGACTGGTAGTATTCAAAGTTAATTTCTGGCTCTGTAATAGCATGTCTATGTAACTTAATACAATGGACTTGGTATATATTCAGTAAGTATATCAGAGGACTCGTATCCCTACCTTGAAACAGAGGACGACCTAACACCTTGACCTCACACAATACAAGACTGAAGAAGCCCGCCCTCGGGACTGCGGTGAGTTTAACGATACGTCCAACCAATGGTTCTTCGCAGGTATGCTTAGCAAATTCCTTGACGACGAAATCTTTCTTTTGGGTACATACGTATGGCTGTAGCAGTTGTAAATCTGGACCGGTACCCATGGCAACTTCTATTTTGAAGGATAGTAGATTGTTGTCTGAAGTGCATAACACAAACCTATTAATGATTTATTATGGTAATAGCATTAAAACTAACCAATAATAATTTGAACTGTAAAATTTCCGTAGCATCCTGCTTTTTTCATAATATTCGAGATGAATATGAGTTAGCTAATTATGCACGGCTTTCATGGTCAGAAACAAAAACTTGATTCTGCAGCTGACAGTATCTACCCACAGAAGCAAGAAAAAACAAAATCTTGATTCTGCAGCTGACATTATCTACCCACAGAAGCAAGAGAAAAAGAAATCTTGTTTCTGCAGCTGACATTATCTACCCACAGAAGCAAGAGAAAACAAAATCTTGATTCTGCAGCTGACATTATATACCCACAGAGGCAAGAGAAAACAAAGAAGGAAGCAACGGCTCACTCAGGTGATGGCTTGTGTTGGAAATATCGCACGCTTGAGGGATTTAAAATGATTCCATAATATAAGTTGACGAATATATTGGTTTTTGTTGCCGTCAAAAATCGAATCTATCCACATAAAGAATTTTGAGCGTCGAAGGAAAACCATATAAAATGTAATATGTAAATTGAATTACCTTTATTTAAAGACAAATTGGTAACAACGATGAGTTGATCAATTTTGAAATAGTCCTGGAGATTAACAAGCCACCAAGGGGACCGTTCCGGAAGTGTCACTGCGCAGTCGCCATAGTCAGTGTGGGTTCCGCTGTTACCGTCTACAGATTTGCCGGACGTGTATTTGTTTAGCGTGGATATTTGAAAAGTCGGCATGTGCATTGCAACATTTGAAAAATGTTCTAAAATGAAGAAGCAAAACATTATAAGTGCCTGTCAGGGAGGTATTCGTCCCTTGTTTCCGTTCACCTTATTGATACAATATTTGCACTGTTCTTATCGACTCAATCATCTTTGATTATTCAATGAATATTCGAATTCTTTTCCCGTGTCTTGTCTCATTACATTAACAACTCGGCATTTGTTGAGAAAATTAGAGTTCACGAAATCACTGTAACGGATATATACAAGTTTGTGATTTAACACACAGATATATGTCTGAAACAATGGATGAAAACTCTAAACAATCAGAGGTTTGTGATGTAACACAGAGATATATGTCTGAAACAATGGATGAAAACTCTAAACCATCAGAGGTTTGTGATGTAAAACACAGATATATGTCTGAAACAATGGATGAAAACTCTAAACCATCAGAGGTTTGTGATGTAACACAGATATATGCCTAACTCAGTGGATGAAAACTTTAAACCACGAGAAATTCGTTTGCTAACACACAGACATAGGCTTGATATAATGGGTGAAACAAAGACATAATAACTCAAGGAATTAAAACTCCAAACATTCAGGTGTTCCAAAATAAAATAAACGACAGAAATAAAGGGTTGGTGTTGAAGAAAACAAATCTCTGTTGAATCGGCTAAAGAGGACTTCACAACACAGAAGTAAGAAATGGATTACATTTTCTTAAGCTATTTGATTTAAATGTATACTGACGTTGTGGCGAGGTTTCCTGTGCTTGACAGCACGTGGTTAGGAGAGGCACGGAGAAGCTTGCCAACAGTATGCCGGAAATGACGTCATTCAGACATATCTTTGATACTCCCTCAATATGACGTTTCAGTGTCGGCTTGATGAACATGCTGCTTCCAAATGGGGTTTCCTGCAAAAACACACCTCTATTATCAGGTCATAGTAGCTTGGATGGGTACATTATTTTTATGAACTCAATTGCGTCGTAAAATTGTACTCAAACGGACTGTATAATATAATAATAATTAATAATGATTGGAGGTTCTTATATACCGCTTTATCACAACCTAGTTCGTAAGTCGTCTCAAAGCGGTTCACAAATTATTATCCGTGGTTATAGGGCCTTTGCAACCAGCCAATAGATTGTTCAACTCCCTGGGGAGCATACAGCCGGAGCTGCCATTTCGGTGCTAACAGCTAGCATTCAACAATTCTAGCACTACCCAACCAAGTACTCACTTACAGCTGAGTAGACTGGAACAAGCGGAGTAAAGTATATTGCTCAAACACGTTGCCGTGCCGTGGCGCGAACCCGCAACCCTTCGGTCACGAGCCCGGCGTCCCACCACTGGACTACCGTGCCTCCAAAATAATAAGACTATATACCACAAATGATGTTACTTTTTATAAGTTCATATAGTGACAATATTTAAATGCTTAATGGCAGTCAATCTTTAACATTAAAATGCCCAATCTAAATAAATCCAATTAACGGCCGTTTGAATGTGCCGTGATACGATGATAAGAATAGCACTTTGAATGTAGTCTAATACGATTAAAAACTAGAATCTGAAAAATACTAATCCTCCAAAAAACTACATGAATGTGATAAATCATTTACCCAAAGACAGTCAGTGACGATAGTAGAAGGCTGACTTCACACTTCACTATGACGTCACTCCGCTGACTTCACACTTCACTATGACGTCACTCCACTGACTTCACACTTCACTACGACGTCACTCCGCTGACTTATCACTTCGCTATGACGTCACTCCGCTGACTTAACACTTCACTATCACGTCATTTCGCTGGCTTCACACTTCACTATGTCGTCACTCCACTGACTTAACACTTCACTATGACGCCAGTCAGCTGATTTTACACTTCACTATGAGGTCACTCCGCTGACTTCACACTTCACTATGACGTCATTCTGCTGAATTCACACTTCACTATAACGTCACTCCGCTGTTTTTAAACTTCACTACGAGGTCACTCCGTGACTTCACACTGAACATTCATCTGTTGTATATATATTATTTTGTTTCTAGTGCAATCCAGGTACTCATTATAACAATTAATATGTTCGTTTCGCATTTGAATCACCAGGTCTCTTCACTGCACAACGTTAGGTCCATTTCTTTTGCAGTCCTCTTTGACAATGAAAATCCTTCAAAATTATCTGTCTTCAGTCCAAACAGACTTAAATAGCATCTGTAAAGTCAATGCTGTGTTTTCAGATGAACGGATGTATCTATAGTCGTGCTTTGAAACAATTTCCTAGCTGGCGAATGACTACGGTAGGAACGATTAGAGCAAATGAAAAATCGTTACCTGTAGCTTTGCCGGATCTATTGGACAAACTCACCAAGGGCAATACTAATCTCTTATCAATATCTTCACGAACACGTTTCTAACCATTAGTGGCTGGAACAATACCTCTTGTTAATGCTCATCATTGCGCCAACATACCTGAGGGATCACTATCTCCGCTCACCTGTCGAATCGTGACGTCACACTAGTGTCAATTAGGATTTAAGTTCACTACGTTCAACCAAACATAAAGCATGTATCACATAAAACGCAAACACCTAAGTATGGGAGTGGCCTTCGACGGTCAATCATTATATTTAAGGGAAAGGTACATGAAAATACAAAGGGCACGTGCCCGTTCCTTCTTCCCTTCTCTCTTCTCTCCGTCCTGAATCTGGATCCTGGCAGACGCTAGGAATTCCCGTTGTAGAATCTTTCCTGGAGTTCGTGCCTGTCTCAAGGAAAAGGGGAAATTTCATAATTCTATGATTTAACAAAAGGAAATATAATTTCTTGAAATGTGTCTCTGTGCCACTCAAACTACCTTTATTACTCTATAGACACCCGCGGTGTCGCACATGTAAAACGTGCGGTAAAACTTTACCTGTCCCGCCTCACGCGGCTACCTGTTTCACCTTGGCCTGATATCCGGTCACTCGTACATCTGTACTACCTGTATAACATACATTAATGTATACTGTGACTTTAACAGATACAATGATTGTGGTAGCGGTAAGTGCTCCTTCATCCCCTCAGGATGACCTATCAATACAGCCTAGTGTGCTATAAAAAAAGAATAGTATCAATTATTTATATTTCAATCTGTTTAATTCGGTATGCCGTATTTTATTTGTATCCTTGTAACTCCTGTCGTTTTAATATCCCTTTATCCGTTCATGTTTGTATTCTTTCTAACATCATTTTGATAGATCCTTTAATCTTTTTATTCTTTCTATCATCGTTTTGATATATCCTTTAATCTTTTTATTCTTTCTATCATCGTTTTGGTATATCCTTTCATGTATATTTTCTTTTCATCATCGTTTTGATATATCCTTTTATGTTTGTATTCTTTCTATCATCGTTTTGATATATCCGTTCATATTTGTATTCTTTCTATTATCGTTTTGATATATCCGTTCATGTTTGTATTCTTTGTATCATCGTTTTGATATATACTTTCAGGTTTGTATTCTTTCTCTCATCGTTTTGATATACCCGGTCATGTTTGTATTCTTTCCATTATCGTTTTGATATATACTTTCAGGTTTGTATTCTTTCTATTATCGTTGTGATAGATCCTTTCAGGTTTGGATTCTTTCTAGCATCGTTTTGGTATATCCGTTCATGTTTGTTTTCTTTCTATCATCGTATTGGTATATCCTTTCATGTATATTTTCTTTTCATCATCGTTTTCATATATCCTTTTATGTTTGTATTCTTTTTAACATCGTTTTGATATATCCTTCCATGTTTTTATTCTTTCTATCATCGTTTTGATATATCCTTTCATGTTTGTATTCTTTCTACCATCGTTTTGATATATCCTTTCATATTTGTATTCTTTCTATTATCGTTTTGATATATCCTTTCAGGTTTGTATTCTTTCTATCATCGTTTTGGTATATCCTTTCATGTCTGTATTCTTTCTTTCATCGTTTTGATATATCCTTTCATGTTTGTATTCTTTCTATCATCGTTTTGATATATCTGTTCATGTTTTTATTCTTTCTATCATCATTTTGATATATCCGTTCATGTTTGTATTCTTTCTAACATCGTTTTGATATATCCTTTCATGTCTGTATTCTTTCTTTCATCGTTTTGATATATCCTTTCATATTTGTATTCTTTCTATTATCGTTTTGATATATCCGTTCATGTTTTTATTCTTTCTATCATCGTTTTGATATATCCTTTCATGTTTGTATTCTTTCTATCATCATTTTGATATATCCTTTCATGTTTGTATTCTTTTTAACATCGTTTTGATATACCCGTTCATGTTTGTATTCTTTCTATCATCGTTTTGATATATCCTTTCATGTTTGTATTCTTTCTATCATCGTTTTGATATATCCTTTCATGTTTGTATTCTTTCTATCATCGTTTTGATATATCCGTTCATGTTTGTATTCTTTCTATTATCGTTTTGATATATCCTTTCATGTTTGAATTCTTTCTATCATCGTTTTTATATATCCTTTCATGTTTGGATTGTTTCTATTATCGTTTTGGTTTATACCTCTATGTATGTTTGTATTCTTTCTTGTAACTCCTGTCGTTTTAATATCCCTTTATCCGTTCATGTTTGAATTCTTTCTATCATCGTTTTTATATATCCTTTCATGTTTGGATTGTTTCTATTATCGTTTTGGTTTATACCTCTATGTATGTATTCCGTCTTGTTTGTATTCTTTCTATAATCGTTTTGATATATCCTTTAATCTTTTTATTCTTTCTATCATTTTTGATATATCCGTTCATTTTTGTATTCTTTTCATCATCATTTTGATATATCCGTTCATTTTTGTATTCTTTCTATAATCGTTTTGATATATCCTTTGGGGGTTGTATTCTTTCTATCATTTTTGATATATCCGTTCCTGTTTGTATTCTTTCTATCATCGTTTTGATATATCCTTTCATGTTTGAATTCTTTCTATCATCGTTTTGATATATCCGTTCATGTTTGTATTTTTTCTAACATCGTTTTGATATACCCGTTCATGTTTGTATTCTTTCTATCATCGTTTTGATATATCCTTTCATGTTTGTATTCTTTCTATTATCGTTTTGATATATCCGTTCATGTTTGTATTCTTTCTATCATCGTTTTGATATATCCGTTCATGTTTGTATTCTTTCTAACATCGTTTTGATATATCCTTTCATGTTTGTATTCTTTCTATCATCGTTTTGATGTATCCTTTCATGTTTGTATTCTTTTCTAACATCGTTTTGATATATCCGTTCATGTTTGTATTCTTTCTAACATCGTTTTGATATATCCGTTCATGTTTGTATTCTTTCTATCATCGTTTTGATATATCCTTTCATGTTTGTATTCTTTTTATCATCGTTTTGGTATATTCGTTCATGTTTGTATTCTTTCTATCATCGTTTTGATATATCCTTTCATGTTTGGATTCTTTTTATCATCGTTTTGGTATATCAGTTCATGTTTGAATTCTTTCTATCATCGGTTTTATATATCCTTTCATGTTTGGATTCTTTTTATCATCGTTTTGGTATATCAGTTCATGTTTGAATTCTTTCTATCATCGTTTTGATATATCCTTTCATGTTTGTATTCTTTCTATCATCGTTTTGATACATCCTTTCATGTTTGTATTCTTTCTATCATCGTTTTGGTATATCCGTTCATGTTTGAATTCTTTCTATCATCGTTTTGGTATATCCTTTCATGTTTGTATTCTTTCTTACATCTGTTCTTTCTATCATCGTTTTGATATATCCTTTTATGTTTTTATTCTTTCTATCATCGTTTTTATAAATTCTTTTATTTTATATATTAATCCTTTGATCTTATTGGATATCCCTTTTTTGTATTCCTTTCTGTCATTATATAAGAATTGAACGGCGTTTTGTTTTCATGCCGGTATGAACAGATACATCCATATTTCATAAAACCTGCCAGAGATATAATGGTATATACCGCTATGTATGTATTCCGTCTAGTATCGTTTTGGTATAAACCTCTATGTATGTATTCCGTCTATATTCGTGTTGGTATATCCCTTTATGTTTTTATTCCGTCTAGTATCGTTTTAGTATATCCCTCTAAGTATGTATTCCGTCTATCGTCGTTTTGGTATATACCTCTATGTTTGTATTCCGTCTATTATCGTTTTGGTATATACCTCTATGTATGTATTCCGTCTAGTATCGTTTTAGTATATACCTCTATGTATGTATTCCGTCTATTGTCGTTTTGGTATATACCTCTATGTTTGTATTCCGTTTATTATCGTTTTGGTATATACCTCTATGTATGTATTCTGTCTAGTATCGTTTTAGTATATACCTCTATTTATGTATTCCGTCTATTGTCGTTTTGGTTTATACCTCTATGTTTGTATTCCGTCTATTATCGCTTTAGTATATACCTCTATGTATGTATTTCGTCTATTGTCGTTTTGGTATATACCTTTATGTATGTATTCCGTCTATTGACGTTTTGGTATATACCTTTATGTATGTATTCCGTCTATTACCGTTTTGGTATATACCTTTATGTATGTATTCCGTCTATTATCGTTTTGGTATATACCTCTATGTATGTATTCCGTCTATTATCGTTTTGGTATATACCTCTATGTATGTATTCCGTCTATTATCGTTTTGGTATATCCCTCTATGTATGTATTCCGTCTATTACCGTTTTGGTATATCCCTCTATGTATGTATTCCGTCTAGTATCGTTTTGGTATATACCTCTATGTATGTATTCCGTCTATTATCGTTTTGGTATATACCTTTATGTATGTATTCCGTCTATTGACGTTTTGGTATATATACCTTTATGTATGTATTCCGTCTATTATCGTTTTGGTATACATACTTTTATGCATGTATTCCGTCTATTATCGTTTTGGTATATCCCACTATGTTTGTATTCCGTCTATTATTGTTTTGGTATATCCCTCCATGTTTGTATTCCGTCTATTATCGTTTTGGTATATATACCTTTATGCATGTATTCCGTCTATTGACGTTTTGGGATATCCCTCTATGTTTGAATTCCGTCTATTATCGCTTTAGTATATACCTCTATGTATGTATTCAGTCTATTATAGTTTTGGTTTATACCTCTATGTATGTATTCCGTCTATTATCGTTTTGGTATATACCTCTATGCATGTATTCCGTCTATTATCGTTTTGGTATATATACCTTTATGTATGTATTCCGTCTATTGACGTTTTGGGATATCCCTCTATGTTTGTATTCCGTCTATTATCGCTTTAGTATATACCTTTATGTTTGTATTCCGTCTATTATCGTTTTGGTATATACCTCTATGTATGTATTCCGTCTATCATCGTTTTGGTATATACCTCTATGTTTGTATTCCGTCTATTATCGCTTTAGTATATACCTCTATGTATGTATTCCGTCTATTATCGTTTTGGTTTATACCTCTATGTATGTATCCCGTCTATTATCGTTTTGGTATATACCTCTATGCATGTATTCTGTCTAGTATCGTTTTGGTATATACCTTTATGTTTGTATTCCGTCTATTATCAATTTGGTACATACCTCTATGTATGTACTCCGTCTAGTATCGTTTTGGTATAGTATATCCCTCTATGTCTGTATTCCGTCTATTATCAATTTGGTACATACCTCTATGTATGTACTCCGTCTAGTATCGTTTTGGTATATACCTGTATGTATGTATTCCGTCTAGTATCGTTTTTGTATATACCTCTATTTATGTATTCCGTCTAGTATCGCTTTGGTATATACCTCTATGTATGTATTCCGTCTATTGTCGTTTTTATATATACCTCTATGTATGTATTCCGTCTATTATCAATTTGGTATATACCTCTATGTATGTATTCCGTCTATTGTAATTTTTATATATACCTCTATGTATGTATTCCGTCTATTATCAATTTGGTACATACCTCTATGTATGTATTCCGTCTATCATCGTTTTGGTATATACCTCTATGTTTGTATTCCGTCTATTATCGCTTTAGTATATACCTCTATGTATGTATTCCGTCTATCATCGTTTTGGTATATACCTCTATGTTTGTATTCCGTTTATTATCGCTTTAGTATATACCTCTATGTATGTATTCCGTCTAGTATCGCTTTGGTATATACCTCTATGTATGTATTCCGTCTAGTATCGTTTTGGTATATACCTCTATGTATGTATTCCGTCTAGTATCGTTTTTATATATACCTCTATGTTTGTATTCCGTCTATTATCGCTTTGGTTTATCCCTTATGTTAAACATCTCTTGTTTTGGTGTATTCCGACTATTGTCATTCGCTTCTTTTTTCTTCTTCTATTGTCGTTTTATAAAATATCCCTTACTGTTTGTTTTCATTCTATTATCGTTTTGGTATATCCCTTTATTTTAAACATCTCTCGTTTTTTGGTATATCACTTTATTTTAAACATCTCTCGTTTTTTGGTATATCACTTTATTTTAAACATCTCTCGTTTTTTGGTTTATCACATAATTTAAACATCTCTCGTTGTTTGGTATATCACTTTATTTTTGTATTCACTATATAGTCGATTACAGCTTATCCGTTTCGGTATTCTTTCCCTTACACTATATCTCGTTATTGAGTGTGTCCCGTCTCTGTGGTAAATGAATGAAGGTATAAGATAACAAGGTGCCGATTTTACCATTTTTTTGTGTCATTGCTACATGTTTATGATGATATTGATTTGTACAAAAATATTAAATATAATGTTTTACAACATCTTGCTTTTTGTTATTGCTGTTTTTATATATCTTATAAACTTTTTAATCTTTAAGGTTTAATTTTGATAAATTCCTTTTTTGTGAACGTCTATTTTTTGTGTATTTTTCCCTTAATGAACAAACAAACAAACTAGGCAGGGTCCCATAACATAAAATATAACTTAATTGTCTTTAAGAAGCTTCATTATACAAGTGTTACAGTTTGTCAAGACATCGCCATTGATGAAACATCCCTAAAATGCATGTACATGTAATGTGTGTGTCCTTTGTCCCTACGGATCAAAGAACATACGCAGCTTGTAAATAAAGTTATTGAGACCTTATTGTTAACAATGGCAGAGTAAAGTGTAACAGCTAAGGAATTTGAGGGGGAAATACTGCCTTCATGTCAAGCTAGATTTTCCAGCGATGCGGTGTACCCCGGGGACCCGCTCCCTAGTTCATCAGCGTCGAGCGTGGTCAGTGGCTAGACGAGTGACCGCCCGACCGTCACAAAAGGTTCCCACCACACTGGACTAACACGCCTACGTTAATTATTAATGCCCTCCACGCATTGTCAGTTAGGTCACTGATGTCAGAATCAATAATGGTATTGGAATATTATGAAAGGTGAGTCTGTCTACAATATCAACAAATATCTAGCTATTACCGTTATGTACGTTTCCCACTGGTCCAAGTGAGCGCATAACTCCATCAACAAGAGGCCCACAGGGCATGTATCGCTCACCTGGTTATTCAAGCAGTCATAGCAAAATATTTTCATTAAATATTATACTGTACATTTCAAAATATTTGCTCTGTCTCTCAGCAACACCCTTACATTAGTTGGTCCCATCCCTCTGTCCCGATTGGGGTGGGGGCATAGTTTATACATCGTTGAACTATATTGGACCAAGGGCACTCTAAATTAAATTCGATTTAGATAAAGCTTAAGGATAAAAATCCTTTCCTATGACTTTTCAAAACAACCTGTTACAGGATTTCAACACATTTTACCTCAGTGACCTTGAAAGTCTAACAAAGTCATTAAGTTGAAATAACTTGGAAGTCCTTAGACCCAAAAAATCCTCACCCTGTGGCTCTTGAGAAGAGTCATTTAAATACCTTAACACATTTCATCCCTATGACCTTGAAAGTATAGGTAAATGTAATTTAGATAGTTGACCCCTGTGACCTTGAAAGTTGGTTGAGGTAGTTTTCAATCGAAAAATGAGTTGGGCTATATCTGCGAGAGCTACCAGCCAAATGTTATTTTCTATGCCTTTCAGAATTAGTCGTTTGAAGTGTTTGACATATTTGCCCAAGACCTTGCACATATATCTAGACTATTTTCATTCGCAAACGTTGTCTGGCTCCATCCCAAGAAGCTACCAGCCAAATATGAATTCCATACTTTCCAGTTCTTCAGAAGAAGTTGTTTAAAGTATTTGACATATTTGACCCCTGTGACCTTGAAATTAGGTCAAGGTCATTTTCATTCTCAAACTTTGTCAGGCTCTTTCCCAGAAAGCCACAAGCAAAATATAATGATTCTATACCTTTCACTTCTTCAGAAAAAGTCGTCTGAAGTGTGTAACACAATTGACCCCTGTGACCTTGAAAGTAGTTCAAGGTCGTTTTCGTTCTCAAACTTTATCAGGATCTCACCAACGAAGCTTTCAGCCAACTATCATGACTCTAGGCCTGTCCATTCTTAAGAAGAATTTGTTTAAATGAAATGTTGACGGACGACAGACGCCACGCCATGACAGAAGCTCCTTAGCCCTTCGGGCAGGTGAGCTAGAAATCGTCTTTGCGTCAGTTGTCTCATATCTAATATGGTTACAATTTGCATCATCTTTCCGAAAAACAAATAAAAATACACACATGGACATTTTAACTAGGTAGGACAGCTTAAGGGGGAAATACACACATGGACATTTTAACCAGGTAGGATAGGCTAAGGGGGAAATACACACATGGACATTTTAACCAGGTAGAATAGGCTAAGGGGGAAATACACACATGGACATTTTAACTAGGTAGGATAGGCTAAGGGGGAAATACACACATGGACATTTTAACCAGGTAGAATAGGCTAAGGGGGAAATACACACATGGACATTTTAACCAGGTAGGACAGGCTAAGGGGGAAATACACACATGGACATTTTAACTAGGTAGGACAGCTTAAGGGGGAAATACACACATGGACATTTTAACCAGGTAGGATAGGCTTTAAAGTGCAAAATAAATCTTAATTGCTGAATTGTTGACATGTAAAGCAATAAGCACGTTAGAGTAGCTTATTCTCAAGAAATAAGGCGCTATTTCAAATGTGTTTTTCCTTAGTTTCAAAGGCTAACATCTACCAGTTTCCTTCTGTAATTGGACTATGTTCCTTAACCCCTGGAAGACCACACAAGATTACTATATACAAAATATGTTTTCCAGGTCGCAAGAAAGCATAACACCACATCTGGTCAGTCATTCATGAAAAGTAGGCTTTACCTAGTACAGGAAAAGCTAACAGACGGAGGAAGGACACTGCAGCATGGCATAAGCTCACAGGTCCTGAATATCAACTTTTTTAAGCTCACTGGTGCTGTGGTCCAGGTGAGCTAAAACACTGCTTTGGAACGTGAATACACAATATGATACATGATATGAAAGACAGTCAAGTGGATGTTTTAAGCAGTCTTCTGTTTTTCAAACAAATATCACATACAAGTATCATACAAATAAATCAGACACTGGAAAATTATCTGTATAAAATAATTTTATTTGAGTTTTCTACAGTTCATATAAAAGCTTGCTGTTGTTGCAGAAAGTACAAATGATATAAACATATACTGTAAGAGTAATTATTTTAGCCGACACACATTTTTAGCTTATAATCAAATTTTAACAGATTTGCACACCAATTAATTGGCATTCTCACAATATGTGCAATAGAAAATTACATACAGAAATCAATTAGCGCCATCATAAATTAGCATAATGTTTAAAGAGTAAAAAGCGCCAAAATTAGAATACCCCTAAAATATGTCACGTGGGGCGGTCACCCATCCCACTACTGACCACGCTCGACACTGCTGAACTAGTGAGCGGGTCCCCGGGTTATACAGAATCACTGGAAAAGCTGGCTTGCCAGTAAGGTAGTATTTTTTCCCTCATATTCCTTAGCTGTTACAGCTGCACAACATTTCATGAATTTATTCAATCAAATACAAACCAATATTTTTGAAGTTCAATTTAAGTATCTCTATTGAAATACATCAGGAGTAAATAGTTCCTTTAAGCAAATAAGGAAATCTCTTCGAAATACTGCCACACAAATGTGTCTACAAACAATACCTCAATAGAAATATTGACAGAAAATACATTTATACTAAATCAGGAAGAGGTCTAATAGGCCTGCTACACTCGCCAGTTGATTCAATACTGTTAGCAAACAACATCTCCCATCTGTTACCTTTCAAAAAATGCTAAGCTCTGTGGTATAAACAATTTTGAAAGCAAGAAAGTTATCACCGTTGATTTCAAACATTTTAACACAGTTTCTCACTGCTACCGTTAATAACGATAGCCCTTCGTCCAAGCATTCTTAAATGTATCATAACCCTTGTCCTTTTGTTTGTTAAAAATAATTTACTTCAATGTCTTAACAAACAAAATAGCTCAGTCATCTTTACATGCTTAACAGGCCATATAGTAACATCACCTGAAGCCTCTTGGCTCTTCAGAATACAGTGCTTAAAGGGAGGTAACTTAATGGTCTTACAACCCATAAAGCTACCGAAAAATATAATCACTCTAGGAAGCCCTTTGGTAATTCACATTTGACCTTTGTGACCATGAAGATGGGTCATGTTCATTTATTTAAAAGGTCTTTCAGGTTTTCAAGTTTTCAATCAAGAATATGATTTCAATTATCTACCGATATTTACAACAAAGTGAAACAAATTATGCATTTCATGTAATGGTCTATATCACAACCTTGGAAAAGTTATTACATACTACAGATCACAGAGAATTGGCGCTCGCCGCTGACTTTCCATGGTATGTGGCTGGTAAGTACAATAATTTTTTCTATCTATCTGTCCTTCAAAACACGGTACAAACCCTGAAACTATATATGGGGATCATGATGACCTGAAGTGATAACATGAACTGTGAGGGGCTCGTCTAACCTAGATGGCCTGATCTGGCTCATTTTAAAGCATGAAAAAGTATCGACCAAAGTGCATATCAAGTTTCATCATGGTCCCTTCTGTACTTTCAGAGTAAATACAGTGGTACAAATGTAAAAGCATTTACAGTCGTGCAGTCTGTAAACAAAATCCAAGATGGCCGACTACAAACCATCGTGTCATCATCCATTCAGGCGTTCTTGAGAACTAATACTTGCAAAACCAAGATGGTTGCCTGGCGGCCATTTGGTTTCTAAAATCCCTGTCAAGTTGAAGCATTCAACGAGCTACCATGAGTTGGAATGACTAGGGACTGACTGTATGAGGTCAGTCCAAGGACGAAATGAGATTTGACTATAGAATATGAGTTATACAATTGCAACCTCCTTAAATTATGTCTGATGTCTTAATGCTAATGTCAATTAAAGAACAAAACGCAAATAAAAAAACATTGATAAATGTTACTTATCTTTGGTTTCCATATATATGTCAAATAAACAAAAAAAATGTAACAATCTTCACCAAACATTTAATACAGGGACATTACAGGTAGAACTCGTATTTCACTATATGACTTAAGGGTTTATGCTAGCTACCCCACACCTGTAACTGGCGTGTTATCCCTGAGATTTCTCTTCAGGATAAATGCTACCTCACAAGTGACATCTCCCACAACCTGCCCTAGCAGATATACATAATCAATGGACTATCATATAGCATAATACACCATATAGTGGAAGCATACTACATAAACATATTTTGATCATTTCTTCAATTCACAACATTTTGATTTTATAACCCTGAACCCATGTCCAAAAAAAGCATAATATACAAACCAATATAATTAGAATGGAGTATCTCACAATATTAACATGCCCATGTAGATAAATTGACTGGCCTGTCACCCTAACAAATATGAACTCAAATGTAGTATGAATACTACCAGAAAACTAGAACATGCAGCACGAGTCCTGAGATTTTATAAAATGATGACAAGAAATATCTAACTTTTATTTACTATACAAACAGTGTACCTATAAAACATGTTGTAACGTTTCAAGACTGACTGGTTCCTTAAGAATGATCTACCCACCAGACACCAGGTTTGAGAGTGATCTACCCACCTGATACCAGGTTTGAGAGTGATCTACCCACCAGACACCAGTTTTGAGAGTGATCTACCCACCTGGTGATCTACCCACCTGACACCAGGTTTGAGAGTGATCTACCCACCTGGTGATCTACCCACCTGACACCAGGTTTGAGAGTGATCTACCCACCTGACACCCGGTTTGAGAGT
>NW_018408890.1:32169-79807 GCF_002113885.1 Mizuhopecten yessoensis | reverse complement strand
TTTGAGAGTGATCTACCCACCTGACACCAGGTTTGAGAGTGATCTACCCACCTGACACCAGGTTTGAGAGTGATCTACCCACCAGACACCTGGTTTGAGAATGATCTACCCACCTGACACCAGGTTTGAAAGTGATCTACCCACCTGACACCAGTTTTGAGAGTGATCTACCCACCTGACACCAGGTTTGAGAGTGATCTACCCACCTGACACCAGGTTTGAGAGTGGTGAAACCTGAAACACACCTCTTTATAAGTCTTATGTAATCAATGATTTAACCCTAACCCAGTCTGTTTAAACAATTCTGAAAAGAAAAGTAGTTACAATAAATTTCATAATACTGTTCGTTGATGATATAAAAGTTCATGTGTTTACAATTTAATACATATTGTCTTCTGCTCAGTATAGAAATCCATGGATTCAACACATCCTTCTCGTCCTATCCCAGAATCCTTCATTCCACCAAACGGCATATTGAGGTCTCGTATCAACCAACAGTTAGCCCAAACTGTGCCCACCTACAATGGCAGATAGAGTATTGTAAATTAATAAATAAACTAAAATATATCTTAGGTCAGACCTCAGAAGTGTGGGTTCCTCATAATATTCAGTGTCTGTGTGTTAGTCAATATGTCTGTCCACTCTTCTCTATAGAGATTATATCAGAATTCAGAAATCTAGATTGCAAAAACTGTATTCTCAAACAAAATGCATTATTTTTTTAAATGTGAAGCCCACATAGTAAAGTCCACTTCATAAAGAATATGACAATTTTAGTGGTGATTGTTTTAGTGTATAACAGGTGTTTGATGTGACTTGTAGCTATTAGCCTTCATGGTGAATGATAGAATGGTATCTGCATCTTGTCATACCATGGCCAGACGGTTTTTGCTATAATGCCTGTTTTTGATTAAGATCTTTTCTGTTCATTTTTTGCTTGTTTGATACTGAATAGTTGTCTTTGTTGACAACATACATTGGTTGCTGTTGCCTACCCTCTGGGAGTATGAGGGATATAGAGTGTGGTTGCTGTTGCCTACCCTCTGGGAGAATAAGGGATATAGAGTGTGGATGCTGTTGCCTACCCTCTGAGAGTATGAGGGATAAATAGTGTGGTTGCTGGTGCCTACCCTCTGAGAGTATGAGGGATATATAGTGTGGTTGCTGGTGCCTACCCTCTGAGAGTATGAGGGATATATAGTGTGGTTGCTGTTGCCTACCCTCTGAGAATATGAGAGATGTATAGTGTGGTTGCTGTTGCCTAACCTCTGAGAGTATGAGGGATATATAGTGTGGTTGCTGTTGCCTACCCTCTGAGAGTATGAGGGATATATAGTGTGGTTGCTATTGCCTACCCTCTGAGAGTATGAGGGATATAGAGTGTGGTTGCTGTTGCCTACACTCTGAGAGTATGAGGGATATATAGTGTGGTTGCTGTTGCCTACCCTCTTGGGGTATGAGGGATATATAGTGTGGTTTCTGTTGCCTACCCTCTGAGAGTATGAGGGATATATGGTGTGGTTGCTGTTGCCTACCCTCTGAGAGTATGAGGGATAAATAGTGTGGTTGCTGGTGCCTACCCTCTGAGAGTATGAGGGATATATAGTGTGTTGCTGTTGCCTACCCTCTGGGAATATGAGGGATATATAGTGTGGTTGCTGTTGTCTACCCTCTGGGAGTATGAGGGATATATAGTGTAAGATATAGAGTGTGGTTGCTGTTGCCTACCCTCTGGGATAATGAGGGATATAGAGTGTGGTTGCTGTTGCCTACCCTCTGGGAGTATGAGGGATATATAGTGTGTTTGCTGTTGCCTACCCTCTGGGACAATGAGGGATATATAGTGTGGTTGCTGTTGCCTACCCTCTGGGATAATGAGGGATATAGAGTGTGGTTGCTGTTGCCTACCCTCTGAGAGTATGAGGGATATATAGTGTGGTTGCTGTTGCCTACCCTCTGGGAGTATGAGGGATATAGAGTGTTCAGTGTTCTAGTTTGTTTCCGCCCTACACATGGTTAAATCCCTGTACATGTACTCCAGGTGAAGGGTTCAAGATTGACCTAATGGTAAATTTCCTGGGTCCTGCCCCTCTAACCCCAGGGATCCCACTCCCTCTGTGTTTATGCTAAGTTATGTCTCTTTGGCTCCAGGATGTTCCCAACCAAATTAAGTTAAATTGCTTTACCTGTACCTGAGGAGATTTTCATTAATAACCTACATGTATAGTTCCCCTATTAGGCATTTGGTCACTGTCCAAAGGAGGAGGCAATCTCTAATTTTTCAAAAATGAGTCCCATCAGCCAACAATGAACCAGACCAAATTTATTCAAAATCCCCTTAGCTGTTCTGGATGAGAAGCTTTTATAGATAAAATTGATGATAGACAATACATGCCACACCATTGCATAAGCTCACTTGGCCCTTTTGACAAATGGATCAGGAAGGTACCCTACTTCATATACACAGATACGCCGGATAATGTGTCCTTTAACAGGATAATATAGGGTTGGGTGTTAGATTCGCACCTGAATTCAAGTCTGAAAATGATGAACTAATATTACTACTAAATTCATTTCTGTGAACAGGGATTTTTTTGGAGGAAATGTCTAAGTTAAGTTACCTGTAATTTCCTAGAGACTCTGTGAAGACGAGAGACGTCCTGGGTCCACAATGTAGCTGCAAGGCCATACTGTACATCATTGGCTTTCATAATAGCCTGCAAACAAACAGACATTCACGTCAGATCATAATAGCCTGCAAACAAACAGACAATCATATCAGATCATAATAGCCTGCAAATAAACTGACAATCACGTCAGATCATAAAAGCCTACAAACAAACAGACAATCACATCAGATCATAATAGCCTGCAAACAAACAGACAATCACGTCAGATCATAATAGCCTGCAAACAAACAGACAATCATATCAGATCATAATAGCCTGCAAATAAACTGACAATCACGTCAGATCATAAAAGCCTACAAACAAACAGACAATCACATCAGATCATAATAGCCTGCAAACAAACAGACAATCACGTCAGATCATAACAGCCTGCAAACAAACAGACAATCACGTCAGATCATAATAGCCTGCAAACAAACAGACAATCATATAATATCATAATAGCCAGCAAATAAACTGACAATCACATCAGATCATAATAGCCTGCAAACAAACAGACAATCATATCAGATCATAATAGCCAGCAAATAAACTGACAATCACGTCAGATCATAATAGCCTGCAAACACCAACACACTTTTGTCTTTTATGGAGCAATATCAATTTTTCACCCTCGTTATTTGATACCGGAAGTATTCTTGTATCTTTCTTATTCAAACTGTATCAATTCATTATGTTGGACTGAATATATAACAGTACTTTATATAATTTATATTTAACGAAAAAGAGGTTATTGTATTTGGAGGAATTGGTTATAACTTGAAATGTACTGATTAGTAATGAACAATAACAAGGGCAAGGACAGGTTCACACAACATTCTAGTTTTATGATCAATTTTAACACAAACACTTAAAAGCATCCTCCTTAAACAAAATGTTGACACAACCAAACATAGAAATAAACAACACACCTATTTTGTATACCTTTGTACACTATATGAACTATAGAAAGGGTTAGAAATTAATTTTAGAAAACCACTAATCAGTCGGGCTAGTAGTTTCCAATTTCACTAGTCCATGTACAAATTCAATTAACCTAATATTATTAAGCAATTAAGTAATTTCAAATTTTAACTACTCTATCATCAGGCTAGTGGTTTTTATAACCACTCGACCAGCTGGAGATTTCCCTCGTCTCTGCCAGTTGAGCTATGTTATTGTCAAGCCCTGTCTGTATGTATACCTACCTCTTCTTCTGTATCAAATGGAACTACACAGGTGACGGGACCGAAGATCTCTTCCTTCAGTAGACGGGAGTTCTCCTTCAGGTCTGTTATAACAGTGGGTCTCATGAAATAACCCTTCGAATAAAACAGTTCATTTTTCAATCACATTTATAATAACTAGAACTGTAAGCCAAGGCTAACTAATACCCCCGCTCCTATGTAAAACAGAACTGTAAGCTTTAAGGCTTGCTAATGCAAAGCAACTCTAACCAGTAATGAGTTAATCACTATTTTATATAAAAACAAAAAAATAGAATAACAGAAAAATAAACAAGTATTTCACACAAAGGGGCATAACTCTTTCAAAAAGGGCTGAAATCCCAAATTAAAATACTGGTGCACAAGTACATAAGATACTGATCATTAATGCAAAGTTTCAATGGAATCCACCTGTTCGTTTAAGAGGAGTTGTGCGGACAAGTATTTCGCAAAAAGGGGCATAACTCCATCAAAAAGGGTCGAAATCCCAAATCAAAATGCTGGTGCACATGCAACTACATAAGATACCGATTATTCATGCAAAGTTTCAATGAAATCCACATGTTAATTAAGGAGGAGTTTTCCGGACAAGTTACTGCGGCATCCAGACATCCAGACAGGGTGATTCCAGTATACCCCCCCCCCCCCCTTAACTTCGTTACGGGGGTATAATAATTTGAGGTTCTTATATACCGCTTTATAGGTCGTCTTAAAGCGGTTCACAAATGATTATCCGTGGTTATAGGACCTTTGCTAACAGCCAATATCTTTCTCAACTCCCTCGGGAGCATAGACCAGGTGCTACCATTTCGACGCTCACAGCAAGCATTCAACAATTCTAGCACTGCCCAACAAAGTACTTATTTACACCTGAGTAGACTTGAACAAGCGGAGTAAAGTATCTTGCTCAAGGATACAACACAGTCCCATAACATAACTCGAACCCGAAACCCTTCGGTCACGAGCCCGGCATCCTATCACTAGACTACTGTGCCTCACAACCCTTCGGTCACGAGCCCGGCGTCCTATCACTAGACTACTGTGCCGCCATTCATCTTGATAATCTATCTCTTGTCTTGTGATTATGTTTCAAATGTCTAATATTATTACTGGCAAATCTTACAACCAATCAGGTTATAACCTGAGTAATCAAACTGATTCCCTCATGCTATACGTAGTCTGTTTTTTATCTGGCTATTCTTGTTCCATCATGAAACAAGAAAATGCAGCAAAGCTGCTGGACACCAGATCTTTAGATAAAAATCACTTACTGACAGTCCAATAACCACGAGGGACAGATCATCGCTTAGTTTAACCATACACAGACAAGGGATTTACTCCGATTAGGCACAAGTTGTTACAACTTATCAACACTTCTCCCAATATACATTTTAAATACATTACAATAATGACAGATCATGCACACTTGAATTTATTCTTCGAATACTAATGGCATAATTTAAACGTTCTGAATATTCTGTTCAATCTCAATATCCTCACATGATGCACTATAGTCACTCAATAATTTTCCCAAGGCATGCAAATGTACATATGAATTTTAACTGCATGTTAAAATTCAACAGTTTGGTATTCATTTGAGATGTAACACAACGTTTGATTGGTCAATCAAAATAATTTGCGACAGAATAACCACGATCTACCATCCGCAATTGTTACACCTCAAGTGAATTTCTAGCAATTTGATTGGTTGGGAGAAAATTAAACAAAAATCTCTTTCACCCTCCGAAAATACATTGGTTTTAAGGGGCGCGGGTGCTATTGCCATGAGACAGTGAAAAATATCACATGCGCAAAAAATGTGCGTGCACCGCTTCGTTTCCCCACCGTGATGGTAACAAGAACGTTTGACAGCAACAGCCAATTTCATCAAGCGCCGGTGCGATAGCGATTGTAAACAGCAGACTATCAACAAACAAGATGTCATTATCGAAGTTTGCTGCCGTTTCTGAGCTACAAAGACTTTTGGTGTAACAAAATAGATATGACATTCATTAGTAGGTGACAGAGAATATTGTCAACCCTCAAAAACCCATTGTCACCCTTGGCTTCCCCTCGGGTGACAATGGTTTTCCCTGGTTGACAATATTCACTGTCACCTGCTAATGAATGTCATATTTATATAATATCTCATTTGCATATGAAACCCAGATGGCAAATGATAATGATAATACATGACGTCACGAACAATAGCATAACCTTGAAAGGCAAGGTCATTCTACCTCACTTTGAATATTCCTGATGTCACCAATCCACCACAGAGTGACCCAGAATTTGAATAAAACACTCAAAAAATGTTTTTAAATTACTGGGTTTTTTTTGTGGTTTGGGCTTATATGAGTTAGAATGGGGATAACCCTAATGTATTTTGAAATTTGCAGCAGTATAATCTTGACTATACTGTCACAAATATCTGTTTTACTGGCTCCGCGTCGCATGGTGTCGCCAGTAAAACTCAATTTGTGTTAGTATAATCACGATATACCGCCGCAAATTTCAAAATACAGTAGCCCACCATAATGCTAGTTTTCTGGTTGTTATTACATATTTGTATCAAATGGGTGAAAGACATATCTAGTGTTCAACGGCAAAACCATAAATTTTCTTTTTATAACAATTTTTAAAGAAATGTGAATCAAATATTGCTACATAAGAAAAGTGCGGGAAAAGAAACTACAAACAGAACACAATACATCTCCGGAACACACGCAGGCATACACACATAGGGAGATATTAGCACAGCATATCTCTTTCCAAAGGCATTTGAAGATTTTATTCAATTCAAACAAAGCCTTTGTCTTTTAAAGAGCTTACCTATCAGAGTGCAGCATGCGGCATAACTTTGCACTGATTTTGCTTAACTTTGCACTTTGCCTTAGTCTTTATTTTTTGTACACGCTCATCAAAATCTATCAAATCAAAACAGTTACATAATTATATCAATTTTTGAGCAATGCACTGTGCAGGTACAGAAGTGTGGATGGAGGAACAGATTCTCCCCATACAATAACACACACTTGTTCTGTCTGTAACACATTCTCCCCATACAATAACACACACTCGTTCTGTCTGTAACAGATTCTCCCGATACAATGGCACACACTTGTTCTGTCTGTAACACATTCTCCCCATACAATAACACACACTTCTTCTGTCTGTAACAGATTCTCCCCATACAATAAAACACACTTGTTCTGTCTGTACCAGATTCTCCCCATACAATAACACACGCTTGTTCTGTCTGTAACAGATTCTCCTCATACAATAACACACACTTGTTCTGTCTGTATCAGATTCTCCCCATACAATAACATACACTTGTTCTGTCTGTAACAGATTATCCCCATACAATAACACACACTTTTTCTGTCTGTAACAGATTCTCCCCCTACAATAACACACACTTGTTCTGGCTGTAACAGATTCTCCCCATACAATCACACACACTTGTTCTGTCTGTAACAGATTCTCCCCATACAATAACACACACTTGTTCTGTCTGTATCATTCCAGACAACATTTACGTAGTACGACTCACCTCCGTATTTTCGGCTGGTAGGTCGAGTGAATCCACTCCTTCACCACAGAGTATAGTGGCTCCTTCTTCCACCCCAATCTTCACATAACCTTTGACCTTCTGTAGGTGTTCCTTACTGATCAAAGCACCCATAAAGCTACTGTCTTGTTTGCGATCCCCAACCTTCAACTTCCTGTAAACAAATACGGTTTCACAATTTTATGCCACAGCCACTGGTAACTTAACCCTTTCTGTACATTTGTCATAAAGTCTTCATTGGGAAAATATTGTAAATTAAAAAAAAATAACATCAATGAAAAATTCAGCATCTCTTCACTAAAGTAATTTGCTTTTCCCCTGGTTTCCTCTGGACCTATAGACGAAATGAGCATTTTTTTAAAAAAAAAATTAAATTTTGAACTAAAAGAAGGATTATTATATTAATATAACAAGAGGCCCGGCTAGCTAGCTAGGGGCCTTAATAGCTCACCCGGTATTTTGTTTTTATTAAAAACCTGCTGAGTACCATATAACAGTTTATCAAACGCTATTACAAACATGATACAGCTCCCACCTAGAATCAAACACATATGATTTGAAGGCTGGCCTATATATTAAGACGACTTATTTCTGAGATGTGGTTGACTGTAAGGAATCTAAGGATTATTATCAAGATTTTAGGGATATGACAAGAATGTGTTTCTATATTTAACCACTCACTTGGTTTCCTCAACAAACTTCTTCAGGAAGGTTTGGTAGACCGACCTCTCCACGTATATACGACTCGTACACAAACAAATCTCTCCCTGGTTGATGAAACTAGATCTGAAATACGAAGGTAGACCTATAGATCAGAAATGTTGTTCTGAAATATTGATAATGATAATCTTTATTTGCAATAGACATTATATTCACACCATGATAGTACAAGATAGTCTCTGACAACAGGCTAGACACAAATATACAGACATACATACAAACATACATACATACATGTACACACACGCACGCACAGGTATAACCACAGCATTTAGCAAAGTGTTACATATTATGAGCGTAATTAAAGATACAATGACATATTTTTCAATGTAATTTTAATTTAATAATACAATGCACTTCATTTCTTATTTCATTTGCTTAATAAATTTACATTATGAATTACAGTTTTGTTCTTTAAAGGTTTTTCTCACCTTTCAGAGAAGCCCTATGAAAAGGTCTGCTATGTCATTTTTTCTTGTTTTGAAGTTTTAGTATAAAGACACTGTGTTTCAGACTTTAACTTGTTTTGATGTTTTAGTATAAAGACACCGTCTTTCGGACTTTAACTATGCTTGTCTGAATTCAATGTTTTAGTATAAAGACACCGTCTTTCGGACTTTAACTATGCTTGTCTGAATTTAATGGTTTAGTATAAAGACACTTTGTTTCAGACTTTAACTATGCTGGTCTGAATTTAATGAATACAACAAAATAAGGGTACCAACTAAAATCAAGGGAAATGTAACTGTTTACTTAGCCTTAATAATTCCATACCTTATGGTTGTAGGGATGCACTTCTCCATATCAGCATCAGCAAAAATGACCGCTGGATTTTTGCCTCCAAGCTACAAAGAGCCACCATAGAATCAGTCAGTATTTAATTCATCAAAACATACAACAGAAACACTTGTATGTGAAATATATGATAGAAAACATCTTATTTTTAAACTAATTAAAAACAGTTTCAGAAATATGAATGTTGAAAGTTAAGCATTAATTAAGAACCAGTGGTACAGTTGTGCCCTGGTTGGCGAGAAACCACCCAGGTACACATGTGTAAAAGCTTTCAGTCATTCACCCCTGATGACAAATTTGAACTCTTCCAATTCAATGGTTGGAATAGTTCATTATGAAATTTTAGGGGTGAATGAGTTAAAGTAGCTACATTTACCTGTGTGTTTGTATGAGACTGTGTGTTGAACATTATAATATAAACATCTAGCTAAAATATGGTAACCTACCCTAAAATCAAGATTATACAGTTCTCAAAAAAAATCATACTAATTGTTAAAGCAATTAAGTTAATATCAACCACCATTGCCACCGCATATCATTGGTCCATTGTGAACACCGATATGTGAAAACTTTAACCCTTTCACCAATGTGGACCATAATGGACCCATCCAGATCAATGCACGGTAGAGTCTACTAAAACTACTTAGGGGTGAAAGGGTTAATCACTTTGTATTTTATCATTCGCACATTGAGCACACGGCATTCATGTTGTGCCATCCCACTACTGTGCAATTATATGTTTCTAAGTCATTCGGTTTACAGAAGTTGTTTAGGTTCCTGGTCGGTTTACAGAAGTTGTTTAGGTTACTGGTCGGTTTACAGAAGTTGTTTAGGTTCCTGGTCTGTTTACAGAAGTTGTTTAGGTTACTGGTCGGTTTACAGAAGTTGTTTAGGTTCCTGGTCGGTTTACAGAAGTTGTTTAGGTTACTGGTCGGTTTACAGAAGTTGTTTAGGTTCCTGGTCGGTTTACAGAAGTTGTTTAGGTTACTGGTCGGTTTACAGAAGTTGTTTAGGTTCCTGGTCGGTTTACAGAAGTTGTTTAGGTTACTGGTCGGTTTACAGAAGTTGTTTAGGTTCCTGGTCGGTTTACAGAAGTTGTTTAGGTTACTGGTCGGTTTACAGAAGTTGTTTAGGTTCCTGGTCGGTTTACAGAAGTTGTTTAGGTTACTGGTCGGTTTACAGAAGTTGTTAAGGTTACTGGTCGGTTTACAGAAGTTGTTTAGGTTACTGGTCGGTTTACAGAAGTTGTTTAGGATACTGGTCAGTTTACAGAAGTTGTTTAGGTTACTGGTTGGTTTACAGAAGTTGTTTAGGTTCCTGGTCAGTTTACAGAAAGTTTTTAGGTTCCTGGTCGGTTTACAGAAGTTGTTTATGTTACTGGTTGGTTTACAGAAGTTGTTTAGGTTCCTGGTCGGTTTACTGAAGGTTTTAAGGTTCCTGGTCGGTTTACAGAAGTTTTTTAAGTTCCTGGTCAGTTTACAGAAGTTGTTTAGGTTCCTGGTCGGTTTACAGAAGTTTTTTAAGTTCCTGGTCAGTTTACAGAAGTTGTTTAGGTTCCTGGTCGGTTTAAAGAAGTTTTTTAGGTTCCTGGTCTGTTTTACAGAAGTTGTTTAGGTTCCTGGTCGGTTTACAGAAGGTTTTTAGGTTCCTGGTCGGTTAACAGAAGTTGTTTAGGTTACTGGTCGGTTTACAGAAGCTGTTTAGGTTACTGGTCAGTTTACAGAAGTTGTTTAGGTTCCTGGTCCGTTTACAAAAGTTGTTTAGCTTACTGGTCGGTTTACAGAAGTTTTTTAGGTTCCTGGTCAGTTTACTGAAGTTGTTTAGGTTCCTGGTCGGTTTACAAAAGTTGTTTAGCTTACTGGTCGGTTTACAGAAGTTTTTTAGGTTCCTGGTCAGTTTACAGAAAGTTTTTAGGTTCCTGGTCGGTTTACAGAAGTTGTTTAGGTTACTGGTCAGTTAACAGAAGTTGTTTAGGTTCCTGGTCAGTTTACAGAAATTTTTTAGGTTCCTGGTCGGTTTACAGAAGTTTTTTAAGTTCCTGGTCAGTTTACAGAAGTTGTTTAGGTTCCTGGTCAGTTTACAGAAGGTTTTTAGGGTCCTGGTCGGTTAACAGAAGTTGTTTAGGTTACTGGTCGGTTTACAGAAGTTGTTTAGGTTGCTGGTCAGTTAACAGAAGTTGTTTAGGTTCCTGGTCAGTTTACAGAAGGTTTTTAGGTTCCTGGTCGGTTTACAGAAGTTGTTTAGGTTCCTGGTCCGTTTACAAAAGTTGTTTAGCTTACTGGTCGGTTTAAAGAAGTTTTTTAGGTTCCTGGTCAGTTTACAGAAAGTTTTTAGGTTCCTGGTCGCTTTACAGAAGTTGTTTAGGTTACTGGTTGGTTTACAGGAGTTGTTTAGGTTCCTGGTCAGTTTACAGAAGGTTTTTAGGGTCCTGGTCGGTTAACAGAAGTTGTTTAGGTTACTGGTCGGTTTACAGAAGTTGTTTAGGTTCCTGGTCAGTTTACAGAAGGTTTTTAGGGTCCTGGTCGGTTAACAGAAGTTGTTTAGGTTACTGGTCGGTTTACACAAGTTGTTTAGGTTACTGGTTGGTTTACAGAAGTTGTTTAGGTTCCTGGTCGGTTAACAGAAGTTGTTTAGGTTACTGGTTGGTTTACAGGAGTTGTTTAGGTTCCTGGTCAGTTTACAGAAAGTTTTTAGGTTCCTGGTCGGTTTACAGAAGTTGTTTAGGTTACTGGTTGGTTTACAGAAGTTGTTTAGGTTCCTGGTCGGTTTACTGAAGGTTTTAAGGTTCCTGGTCGGTTTACAGAAGTTTTTTAAGGTTCCTGGTCAGTTTACAGAAGTTGTTTAGGTTCCTGGTCAGTTTACAGAAGTTGTTTAGGTTCCTGGTCGGTTTAAAGAAGTTTTTTAGGTTCCTGGTCTGTTTTACAGAAGTTGTTTAGGTTCCTGGTCGGTTTACAGAAGTTGTTTAGGTTCCTGGTCGGTTTACACTGATTTGTAGCAGTAGCCCATACATTCTTAACAATTTTGTGGAAGACAATTATATGAGGTGATTAAGAACTATGTTTAAACCTCAAGTGAGAGTTTCTTGCAGAAAGGAGCAGCTGACATCCTCAGCCTCTTGGCCGTCACAGTTCCCCCAGTAAAGGATACCAGGGGTACATCTGGGTGTACCACCAGTGCCTCCCCCGCCTTGGGCCCCACACCAAACACCAGGTTGATTACCCCTGGGGGCACACCTGTAACAAACAAAGATTTCAATAAAATATAACAGATTTCAAATCTCTATCAGGCCCTACCCCAAACACTAGGTTGATTACCCCTGGGGGTACACCTGTAACAAACAAAGATTTCAATAAAATATAAAAGTCTACCTGGGAGGAGGGGACATCTTTTCCTCCCTGTCAAGCTGAAAATGAAACATGCACTGGTTACCTGTACGATACAGGTCGCAGTACAAAATTTTGGTGTACTCATACAAGGCACTTAATGGAACAGCTCCTAAGTATCTACAGGAGCTTGTTACCCTGTATCAGCTGTCACGATCACTGCGGTCGGAGTCAGAATCATTGTTGTGTGTCCAAAATCTTGTGCTGTGACCTATGGAATCCGGTGCTTTGGGAGGGTTTCGGCCAGGTTGTGGAATAGCTTACCATCTGCTATTAGAAAGTCAAATACCCTGGCCAAATTCAAGAGGGACATAAAAACTCACCCTTTCATGTCTGCATTTTAGGTTCTTTGCAAAGATGTCATGTAAATACCACCCTTTATTTATTCATTTATGCACATTGCGATGATTATCTGCTTGCTTAATGTATAAAAGTGATTGTTAGCCTTTGTTTTTGTTTCACAATTATGACTAATACTATTATCCATATGTTTAAAGCGCTTTGGAGTAATTTTACAAATTATATAGGGCGCTATATAAATGTTGTATATTATTATTATTATTTTAAGAACCAAGAGCAGTCTAAATAAAAACAAGAGGCCCAGAGGGCCTGTAACGCTCACCTGAATATTTAAGCAGTCATAGCAAAATACTATATTTTTCATTTCAAATATATTTTAAAAGGATTGAGCAACAGGCTTTGCTTATATAAGCTCTCTCCAAAGCTTCCAGCATACTTTTGATATTTGAAGACATTGAATACAATATTTACATACATACATTATATTTCAACTCATCTCATGACACTTGGGTACATTTATTGCTAGGTAATATACAATAATTAGGCTGGATTAATATTTTCATGTTTCCACAAAATTACATTATTTCATGTGATACATGGACTTAAGGAGGCTCCATCCTTTCNTTGAAAGGATCCTCCAGTAATTTAGAAAATTACAACAATGAACTTTACTTAACAAATTAAAGGACAAAGTAGGACCAATGTTTCAATGTTATCTATGAGGTTTAAGGAAGCTTAAGTCAAGTTCCAAGTGGCAAGCTGTCAGACTGTTTGTTTTAGCAATCGGTTTAAAATTAAACCAACATCTATAAGGACCAAGGGGAACCTCAAGAAATGTTAGGACCGAAAGTGAACTTATCACTGATGATGATGGGCTGATAAGTTGACAGTGAAATAGCTATATATATAGACGGATGCTGGATGTGGAGCCACACATAAGTTCAAAGGCACTTCGTGTCAGCCTGGTGAGCTAAAAATAACTTGCCATCTTCACTGGTATCTTATCTTGTCATGGTCATGATTTCCCCATCATATATATAGAGAGCAAAGCCAAAGTAAGCACATACCTGCTTCGTTAAATATCTGGCAGAGTTTCCATGCCGACACCGATGTCATCTCGCTTGGTTTGGCGACAACTGTGTTGCCTGCAGCTATCGCCGGGGCGATCTTAAAGGAGAGCAGGTACAGAGGAAGGTTCCAAGGACTGATGAGGCCAGCCACACCTACAGGGTCTCTCACCGTATAGTTCACAGCGCCTACACCGTCCATCACAGAGGATCTGTCATAGAGAGGGTTAAGAAAGTAGAAACATGTGCATGTGTTATCTAATAATCAGTTGTGGAATGATTACCAAATTTTATGTAAATGCTAACATCCAATGCCGTAGCAATGTGATTTTTTTTTTACAGAGAGCAATCCATACAGCTTTGTGCAGAGTACATGTACACTTATAGAGTTCCAAATGTGGTCCAATTTGTGTTGTTGGTGAAAATACGGTCAATGGTGGTGGGGCCATTGTTTGTTGATGCTGAAATGATTTTTGTTGTCTTTTTATTGTGAGACTAGTTAGCAGTAGTTGTATTCACACTACAAGAAAGTGTTATGCCAAGGGAAAATCTGATTAGTAATGGGCAATAACTCTTGTTAAAATTGACCCAGGATCCTGATTTTTTTATATATAATTATGTGAATTTTATTTTATGATAACCATGACAAAACCAAACTTTGATAGCATTGGGTTGATAACTGTGGAACTAGATATGCTGACAAGAATTAGAAAGTGTTCTCCGACCATTTTCAAGTTATGAACCCGACCCCTGGGATGATACTGGACCCCCAGGCAAATTGTGGTAGCATAAATGTCTTTTGTCTCTTCAAGTTCATAACAAGCAATTGTGTTTATATGGTTGCAGGATCCCAACAGTTTCTAAGGTATGACTGAATTTCCTTATTTTACCCTACCCCTGAGAATAGCATAACATTGGGCCCCAACCCTCTGTCCCCACTTGGACCACGGCCTACTTTACCCTACCCCTGAGAACAGCCTAACATTGGGCCCCAACCCTCTGTCCCCACTTAGACCACAGCCTACTTTACCCTACCCCTGAGAACAGCCTAACATTGGGCCCCAACCCTCTGTCCCCACTTGGACCACAGCCTATTTTACCCTACCCCTGAGAACAGCCTAACATTGGGCCCCAACCCTCTGTCCCAACTTGGACCACGGCCTACTTTACCCTACCCCTTAGAACAGCCTAACATTGGGCCCCAACCCTATGCCCCCACTTGGACCACGGCCTACTTTTCCCTACCCCTAAGAACAGCCTAACATTGGGCCCCAACCCTCTGGCCCCACTTAGACCACGGCCTACTTTACCCTACCCCTAAGAACAGCCTAACATTGGGCCCCAACCCTCTGTCCCCACTTGGACCACGGCCTACTTTACCCTACCCCTAAGAACAGCCTAACATTGGGCCCCAACCCTCTGTCCCCACTTAGACCACGGCCTACTTTACCCTACCCCTGAGAACAGCCTAACATTGGGCCCCAACCCTATGTCCCCACTTGGACCACACCCTTAAATTCATACAAGGTTGAGTCCTCTTGTTTCCAGAGGATGTTCTACTAAATCTGATTTTATTTAAATACCATTCATTAATTGGAAGGAAGATAAATTTTAAATATTCACCGCTACTTCCTCACTAGGGCTGATCATTATCTCCCCTAAGGGTGCCATACCCTCCATTTATACAATTAACATGGATTCCCATTTGCCCAAGGATACATGTTCTAGTCAAAATTTGGTTAAAATACCTGGTGTCTACTGCAGGAATATAAATGACTTTATTTATTTTTTCTGAATTTACCCTATTGTGCCCCACCCCTCTATCGTAAAAAAAAATCATTCAGTATCCTTGCCCAATGATGTTCCAGACCTAATTCAAAATCCATTCAGACCTAGTAGAATTTTAAGGGGAAAGTTGAAGACAGACAGATGAACGGCAGATTGTCACAACACAATAGGACCACAAGTCAAAACAATAAGTGCACTTTCAAATTCATCAGGTCCATACAGGAATTTATGAAGTACAGAAATTTAAGTATCAATTAAAAAGTAATTTCTCATATCAACTCAAAGAATATGCAATAATTGTATAAATATGATAATAAATAAAATAATTTTCTGTTCAAAGATAAAATTTCAATACTTTTGTTCACAGACAAAAAATATTAAAGAAAACTATCTTACCTATTTGTATCATGTAGCACAGAGGATGCAAATATGCGGAAGTTGTACACCGCCCTCGGGATGTCTATAGCCTTGGCCAGCCAAACTGGCTTTCCCTGGTCATGTGATTCAAGTTCAGCAAACTCTACTAGACGAGACTCCAACAGGTCAGCAATCTTCATCAGGACCTTTGACCTCTCCTCAGCAGTTTTCACCGACCATCTGTCAAATAACCATGTGTTTACGTTTCACCGGCCATCTGTCAAATAAACATGTGTTTACGTTTCACCGCCCCTCTGTCAAATAAACATGTGTTTACGTTTCACCGACCATCTGTCAAATAGCCATGTGTTTACGTTTCACCTACCATCTGTGAAATAAACATGTGTTTACGTTTCACCGACCATCTTTCAAATAAACATGTGTTTACGTTTCACCGACCATCTGTCAAATAACCATGTGTTTACGTTTCAACTACCATCTGTCAAATAAACATGTGTTTACGTTTCACCGACCATCTTTCAAATAAACATGTGTTTACGTTTCACCGACCATCTGTCAAATAAACATGTGTTTACGTTTCACCGACCATCTATCAAATAAACATGTGTTTACATTTCACCGACCATCTATCAAATAAACATGTGTTTACATTTCATCTACCATCTATCAAATAAGCATGTGTTTACGTTTCACCGACCATCTATCAAATAAACATGTGTTTACGTTTCACCATCCATCTATCAAATAACCATGTGTTTACGTTTCACCGACCATCTATCAAATAACCATGTGTTTACGTTTCACCGACCATCTATCAAATAAACATGTGTTTACGTTTCACCGACCCTCTGTCAAAAACTCTTTTTTTAGACCAGTGATCATATTCTCAAGACATCTAACTTATGTTTATGTTGCTCGCATAAATTCTGACGTTTGGAAGAGATTTGCCGTGTTATTTACACTTTTTCCTGGATTTATATTTAAGCTGTTCATTTCACAAATATAACAATTCACATCAAACATGATGGACAATTAAACCTTCAACCAAGGACTGACCTGCAAAATCTATATAAACAATGTTCCCGAGACCTCGGTGAGCAGGGCTGACAAAAACAATATTTCGCCACCAGTAGTTCAGTTGAACCCATGATTCCAAGAATATATCTAATCTGTCATTAGCACTATACTAGACCTCACTGCCAACTTGTACAAGTTAGTGTGTCCAAAAAAAGCAGGACAGGCACCGGTCTGTTAGAGAATATATAAATGTATCTTGTCAGTGGTGTTACATTTCATTTTTCCAAATTTCTATTAGCTCTATACAGAAAATATCAATCTTTTTACTTCATTTGCGTGAGCACAGTTTAAAAATAGCGACATTCATTTCTGCTTGTTTTCACAATAGTTTCACTGACAATGACAATCTAACAATATGTTGATTTGATTATTGCAGTTGGCATATATTTCTTTGCATTTGTGGCAGATTTCAATTGTACATAGGATTACGGTCGGCTTCTAGCTTCCCACTAGAGGGAAGTTACCTTCACAATGTAGCTTAGAACGAATATTCATACCCTGCCTACGCTCCGCGACGACGCAATATATATAAAAAAATGTCTCGTCGTCAGAAAGCTACGTTATCGCAGCTAAATGTAGCTCAGTATGTGGTAGAGGGTCCAAGTAACATTGTAGGACCTTAGGGATCGTGGGTTCGATCCCTGAGGTGGAAGCACACTATTCTCTTCCTTGTTACACATTTAACTAATTACTTCTGTGTAAAAGTCTTAAGCAACAACTATGGTGTATGAAATTCTGATGTGTCCAAAAATATGTTATGCGTGTTATATAGTCTACGGACTTGTGTAAGTCTACATGTATATACCCGTTTTCAACTTTATATTTACCTATCTAAAAAGGACATAAATAATACGAAACTGTAATCCATTCTATCACAAATAAACACAAATGGGTACCCTATAGGCATACTTGTTGTCGTTGTACAGAAAGGCATCAATCAGTGGCATAACAAGTTGACATTGACGCAGTCAAAACGAAACCAGGTCAAGTCAATTATCGTACTTACGTTTTGAAGGCAGTCTGTGCTGCTGTCACCGCTTTGTTTATCTCCTCCTCGCCGCTGTCCGGAATCTTCGCCCATATCTTCCCAGTTGACGGGTCAAAGCTTGGAATGTATGAATTTGTTGGTACGAATTCTCCGTTTATAAAGTTTGCTACGACTACCTCACCCATGGTTAGGCCTAATATACTGTCGGCAACTAATCATGTAACGAGCTATTTCATTGGCTGCACCAACTTTCGTGTGGCGCCAAATTAGAAAATCTGCAGGTGCGCTGAAAAGAAATCAACTTTATTACGATTTTAATTTCCTGATGATTTACTCATCTACGATGAGGTGAAGTTCCCTTCATGTGTTCGTTCTAATAAGAAGCTTATCAAAAACTAAAACAATCTAAATGTGATTTCCCTATACGACTGTTGAAGAGATAGTTGAGTGAAAGTTAGGGTAGGCAGTCGGAATTTATTACAATTTCATTATAACATTCTTCTTATTTCAGGGGTGGAGGCTCTAATTTAGGAAATTACAAAAATCACCAGACACATTTTAGGTATTTTGAAAAGAATTGATGTCAAAACCTCCGTTAAAATCCTTTGCTCAAAAAGATGGACTGGCGTGCGCTAAATACGTCACTGCGGAAATTGACAAAAAATCCGCCAAATGTTTTTAGGGTTACTATACATGCATTCCGTCTTGAACAAATATATGAAACGTCACCACACACCTATATCAGAAGTTCGAAACCGAATCCAAAATAATACGAGTTGTCAATGCAAATTATCGTTAAATAATAAATATTTATTATTGTTTTTATCATCAAAGTTCAATAAATCAACTGGAGTTGCACGTTTATATTTTGATTTATAAGCAATGAGAAATGTTCGAAATACATACTAAAACGCGAGGGTACCAGAAATCATGGAAAACATTTTAAAGGCAATATTAATAATTCCTATTTAATTTCTGGACCATCATTTTTTTACTATAATGAAACAACGAAAGCCCTACTATTACAATACATACGTATAGATATTGGGGTAACACCAGCGCGTGTATCTATCAATCCAGCCCATTTAGATGAGTTTGGCTCACTCGGAAGCTTTAGCCTAGTTCGCCGAGTAGCAAAAGTTGAACACCTATAACCATTTAAGTCTGTTTAGGAAAACTATTGGCAGCATTTAAAATAAGTTGTCCATATTTCAAGTTCGCTGACTATATACTTAAACAATCGAAGCTTTACAGCCGAGCTATAAAATCTGAAAAATCCAAGAACTGAAATAAGTATAAGCATATTAAAAAGCTAATCCAGAGAAAATATGAGACGTACAATCAATATATTAACAATATGATATGCAGTGACGAGTCTAGACCTAAACTGATCAGGAACTACAATTGTATACTAAAAACAAGAAAAATAACAAGTGTAAAGTTGCTCCATTAAAACGAAATGGTTTCTGTTTAAGTGACAGCGAAACAAAAGCTAACATCCTAAACTTTTAATTCTTCACCTCAGAGAATATGACCAACTTTCCGAACTTAGGACCAAGTCCAACACCAGACATCAAATCCATCCACGTAAATCCCACAAGATCTGCCAAACTACTACAAAAGCTTAAAATCCACACAAAGCCACCGGCCCAGACGGTTTCCCGGCACGTTTTCTTAAAGAACCCGCAAATGAAATAACGACTGCCCCTACACCCATCTTCCGGGCTTCAATCAACCAGGGGGAATTCCATCTGACTGACACCCCCCCCCCCCCCCCCCCCCCCCCCCCCCCCCCCCCCCNGGGAGACATAATCCAGACCTCCAACTGTAGGTCAATTTTATTAACCTTAGACTGGCCACCAGCCCCTAAGTTTTTATGAAGAATTTCCTGACTGCATTTTAGACATCCAGGTGATCAAAATTATTAGAGTTATTTTATTTTCTTAATTATTCAATAATCTCTCAATATGTTGTAAGATCAATGAGCATATCAACCATAGCAGCATTCTCTCCATATATAGAGAAACACAACAGCCTTGCAGAAAAACAACATGGCTTTCGTAAAAGAAGATCTCGCGAGACCCAACAAGCCTTAACCATTCATGATCTGGCTAAAGGCCTGGACGCTGAAAACAAATAGATGGGATCCTCTTGGTTTTCCAAGGCATTTGACAAAGTGCCTCACCAACGTCTCCTTCTGAAACTCCACCACTTCATGGTGTCAGAGGTAGTATCTTCGAGTGGATAGAGAACTTCCATTCCTATCTGAAAGAAAACATCTCTGGTTGACCCAGTTACTTTTGGAGTTTCTCAAGGTACTGTCATTAGGCCATCACTAGTTCTTGTCTATATCAACGACATGCTTAGTCGCGCAGAGTCCCAGACTCGACTCTTCACAGACGACTGCTGATATGTACCGGAAAATATTATCCAAATATATATATAAAGATGATGTGTCACTCCTACAAAAAGACCTTGACAACCTAATCGATAGGGAACAAACACGGCAAATGCAGCTTAATCCAGAAAAAAATGTGAAAAGTCCTCTCTGTCACTAAAAAGCGAAATCTAATTCATCACGACTACCTCATCCACGTTCATACCTTATATCATGTCGACTCAGTAAAATATTTAGGCTTTCATCTCTCGAAAAACTTATCCTGGAACACCCCCACTGATGCTGTTACTTAGAAAGCAAACAGCATCTTGTCTTTCTTTAAAAGGAACATTGGACAATACCCACCTAAAGCCAAAGAACATACTTTTAACACCTTTGTCAGACCAATCCAAGCGAAACATCAACGAACTCGAGATGGTCCAAAGTAGAGGGCCATATTTGAATCCAATGACTATACCGCAAACAAGCAGTGTAAGGAACATGCTCACTTATCTTGGATGGGAACCTCTTCAGTCTAGAGGAACCAAAGTTAAATCCATCCTGCTGTACAAAATTGTTAACCATCTAGTAGACATACCAGGGGAGCCATACCTCATACCAGCAGGTACTTCTACAAGTGGTCATACCATCCGATACCTCACTGCCGAACACTGTTATACCAACGCTCATTCTTTCCGAGTGCCATCAGAATTTGGAGCACTTTGCCACCTCCGCTGGTCAATTTGCCAACCCTCAATGGGTTCAGTCCGGCACTGTCTCCTCCAAAGTCTCGCTGAGAAATTGTATAAACAGATTTTAACGGTACATACGTATATTTTAACTGAATATAGAGGATAGCTGAGTCGCTAAAGCATGTATACGACAGTGTGAATATACTCAAAAAAGACTAAACAAAAACAACAAGAAGAAAGGTTTGCTACATCCTGATCAACTGTAGTTATTCCATGTCTTTCAATTTGATTGACCATCTTTATTGTTGTGCCGTACCTTTTCCTGGGATTTCTAATAAAAAAAAATTCAATCGTGTTAAACATATTTGGGTAGGCTATCATAACGTACATTAAAAATCCGTTCAGATCCCTTAAATTTGGTAATTTCTACAAGACTATTACCTCAATCTGCTTTATCTTTCACATCGCAAACTTAATATAAGTAACATAAGCAAATAAATGCAGCTAATTTACTTATAGGAAGAATATATCGTTTCATTTCGCGTATTGTTGCCTTATGACGCTTTTGTCGCTTTTATGAATTTCATTGACGATGAGAGTTATTCCCCTTTTCCGGAAGTTGACAATATTTTACCGCGAAAGAGAGGCCGTCTTACTACGAATGAAGTTGTTTACCAGCTAAAAAGAGAATAGTTGTAAATTGTTATGCATGTCATAAAACGTGTTGAGTACAAGACTTATCTCAGACAGGTATATGTGATTATGCATTTGAAAGCGCATGTAAATATTTTGCATTTCTTGCAAATTTGAAGTGCAGACAGTGTCGGTGAAGAGATAGCTATGCCCACAGGCACCTGCCGACAGCTATGCCCACAGGCACCTGCATCTGGTAACTTATGTAAATATGCGAAAATAAGAAATAGTCTTAATTACCCTTCTATTTAGACAGATGCAGATTATGCGACTTGAACATAAACCGATGTGACACAAAGATACTGAAATAATTTGGGCACCATAATTACCTTCTGTCTTGGTCTTGCAAGCCGTCACGTTGTTGACTATATCATAATGCCGCTGGACAGGTCAGGTCAGGTAATATAGCTCATAATACTAGTAATTATGTATCTGGCACGGTACCCAATAATATGCGAGGTCACCGAGAAACTGTCACTACTATAAGTAGAGCACACTGTAGGAATAATGGGTTACAATGTCTACAATATGCAGAGCATGTAATAAGCCGTCTGTACGGTCTGGAATCCTGGAAGGAAGAGAGTTGGGGACAAGGAATATTCATTCAAGCAGCACAGGGTCCTTGGCATCTTTCTTCCGGTGGAAGCCCAGATGACGTAATGTAAACAGACCAACGACACTACAATTCTGAAAAGAATGTGACAACCATTTTGTAAATTTATCAATCTGAAGTCAAGTAAAATTTATTTATAAGTCGGTTCATAGTTTAACATGATAACACAACCCTGTTAAAGGGTTTGACAACCGACAACTTATATCAATTACCATTACCTGCATAAGACTAGGGCAGAACTGATCATACCTTTTCAGTAAATAAAATATAAAATATTTCACCTGTGTAACAGGAGAATAAAAATGCACGGCCAGATCGGGGTTCAAACCTGGGACCTTCCGAACTCAAGACTGGTGCTCTACCGATTGAGCTATCTGGTCTCCAATGATCGACCCGGAAAGTCCAGTTCCGCGAACCTGTCTCCTTATAAATAACAAAAGTCTTCGACCCCGAAGACACATGAGACCCTATACCACCTTCTGTGGGTATATTTCGTTGGGCCAAATATACAAATATAACAGGAGAGGAAAATGCGCGGCTAGACCGGGCTTCAAACCTGGGACCTTCGGAACTCTAGATGGGTGCTCTACCAATTGAGCTAATCTGGTCGCCGACGATCGACCCATATGGCCAGTCCTGTTCCGCTACACAGGTGTATGAATGAAAAGACGGTATATCAACATTTAGAGCAGGGTTTTTGGAGACAGCAGAGATAATGAAGGGCAGGGGCATTCACAATTGAAAGTGCATGATAACCCTCCCGGGAGATTTGTCTCTGAGTACATCAACAGAGGGGGGTATATTAAAACACAGAATGACACTATCAGAATATAGAAATAGCTTTTAAATAGACCTGTTGGAGAAAGTGACACAAACTTATGTTTCTTTGACAGATCCTACGTGAGAGGACTGGAACTGTTGTAACCTAGATTTCGGCACCAAGTATCATGATTGATTTATAGTAGAAATGGATCAGACAACTTCTGCAAGGTACGTAACTCAATTAACACCCAATTGTGTAAGTGTAACTGCCAAATGTATGTGGTTAATGATCTCCTTGATATACAATGTTTGTATTGAATCATTGATATATAATCTGAACTGAACTAACAGAAAATGAAGAAGAAAATGTCAAAAATGTTCATATATATATATCTAGATGCAATTATTACAAAATGCCAGTTCTTTGTGCAGGATTAAAGCCAGGGCTGTGGAGGAAGTGTAAAACTTTCAATACATTTAGGTTTTATTTTAAGCCTATTAGACTTAAGACTTTTGATAGTATGATTGTATAAAACCAGGATCATGTTTTGAGTGTCATTTTGATGTGGTTTACAGGGCCTCATCTCGTGCCCATAAAAGGAAATCAAATGGAGAGGAAGAGGAAGAAGTTGGAGGTTTCCGAAAACAAATCCGCAAATGTGAGCGTGCTGGATGTCCGAGTAAAGCCCCGATCTGTTTTGCTGGGGCCTCAGAGAAGTAAGGAAATTAATGCAGCAGGCAATTAATTTTTATGTGTATTTGTATAAACACTGCAAAATAACCCTGTCAATGTTTGGAACGGAATTTACTTCACTGGTGCTCTCTGCACCACTGGAATACTGGTGCTCTCTGCACCACTGGAATACTGGTGCTCTCTGCACCACTGGAATACTGGTGCTCTCTGCACCACTGGAATACTGGTGCTCTCTGCACCACTGGAATACTGGTGCTCTCTGCACCACTGGAATACTGGTGCTCTCTGCACCACTGGAATACTGGTGCTCTCTGCACCACTGGAATACTGGTGCTCTCTGCACCACTGGAATACTGGTGCTCTCTGCACCACTGGAATACTGGTGCTCTCTGCACCACTGGAATACTGGTGCTCTCTGCACCACTGGAATACTGGTGCTCTCTGCACCACTGGAATACTGGTGCTCTCTGCACCACTGGAATACTGGTGCTCTCTGCACCACTGGAATACTGGTGCTCTCTGCACCACTGGAATATATCATAACAAAATGGAAGAATCAGTGTGTGCCACGTTGTGAATGAGACAAAAAGACTAGTTTGATGAGTGATTTCTGAAAAGAAAACCATACTTTGTGACCCTTTCATCAAAAAATAATAGAGATGAAGTAAACACTTCAGCAGGACTTGACCGGGATTCCAACCTAGTAATAATACTGCCTAAACCAAGCAACTAAATTAAATCATAAATTTTCGTTTGACATTGATTTACGTTTATTTCTTTGATAACAAAAATCCACGAAATTATATCAACACGAATATAAATATAGGGGAAAATCAGAAATCAGCGAAATGTAATGTCCTTGAAACAGGCTAGTATATGAAAACCATTGAAATTTTAACCCCACAGAAATAAATGATTCTACAGAATATACAAAAAACTACAGATTCAGTGGGACAAAATACTTAATGAATAAATCAGCTTTCTTCAAGGGAGGGTCAGTGGTATCCTAGGTTGTAATTGTGACTACATAATAATGATGTTACGCGGGGGCCATGACATTGGTAGTTGATGCAGTGTGATCTGATCTTGGTAGGGTTAGAGTGGATGTACCACAGAGTGGTCAATATATATTTCTTAAAGTTCCTGTCTCAGATATTGAGTAGTACTGAACAGTATCAAGTTTCACTCACATGGGGCCTTCTGATTTTAATTGATAGGGATAATTAAATCTTCTAAATTTCTTGATATTTCCTGATTGAAAAGGCAAAGATAGCTTTGTAAAAAAGAAATTGATTGTTTTTTAGGTAATTGTGTGTATACATATGGTGTACAGAAAAAGTACTGAAAAGCTGAGAAAGAACCAGATGGTTATGTGTGTTTTATGTTTGATAGGTGTGCTGGTAATGTCTACACGTCTAGATGGTATCATGTGTGTTTTATGTTTGATAGGTGTGCTGGTAATGGCTACACGTCCAGATGGTATCATGTGTGTTTTATGTTTGATAGGTGTGCTGGTAATGGCTACACGTCCAGATGGTATCATGTGTGTTTTATGTTTGATAGGTGTGCTGGTAATGGCTACACGTCCAGATGGTATCATGTGTGTTTTATGTTTGATAGGTGTGCTGGTAATGGCTACACGTCCAGATGGTATCATGTGTGTTTTATGTTTGATAGGTGTGCTGGTAATGGCTACACGTCCAGATGGTATCATGTGTGTTTTATGTTTGATAGGTGTGCTGGTAATGGCTACACGTCCAGATGGTATCATGTGTGTTTTATGTTTGATAGGTGTGCTGGTAATGGCTACACGTCCAGATGGTATCATGTGTGTTTTATGTTTGATAGGTGTGCTGGTAATGGCTACACCTCCAGATGGTATCATGTATCTGCAGGTGAACACTTCTGTAACGAGTGCTTTGAACATTACTACAGAAGGTTTGTATTTTGCCTTGAAGAATTCTATCAATTCCTAGTACAGCTATTGGTCATCGAGATTGAATTTGTGTGTATTTGTCTGCAGCTTTTTGAAAAACCCTCAATTCTGACTGACTGACTGACTGATGCTTTCTGTAATAACTGAATATTTTTTGTTTTTGTTTTTTTTGTTGAAATACATTGAAAAGATAAAAAAAAGAATGTTATATCTGTAAACACTTCATCCTCTCTGGCTGTTCCTTGTATTTCAATCAAATTTAATGATACATCTTTGGTACTATAAAGAAATGAAAGGTTTTTGTCCTCTTTGGTATTGAGAGGTAGAGCTAAAAATTGGGAAATTTATGTCATACTACTATAATTGAGTATATTTTCCCATGATGACTGAAATGGACCTCTTGTAAGTTGTTGTCTTATGGTTTAAAATGTTGTGTATTTCTTTGTGAACAGTCACAAGAGTGGGTACGAGACGTATGCTACATGGAAGCGGGTGTGGTGTACATATGGCCGCGGAGATTCCAACATCCACATCTTCATGTGTGACCAGATCTTACCCTACTGGGTACAGTGCTCCCTCTGTGCCAAGTGGAGACAACTCTCCAGAGACGCCACATTGCTACCAGATTTTCTTCGTAATTTTGTGTGTGGAATGACAGTCTCTGGTGTAAAGGTAGATCTGACTTGTAGAATTATTTTAAAAGTGTGACAATAATGTCAAACAGAATAAAAAATATTTTTGAATAGAATATAAAATATGTTTGAGTTTCAATGGCGATGGTGCAGTATAGTCATAATTTTTCTGGTTTTTTAATAGATAAGATTTTTTGTATATAAAACAGTTAAACTTTGATGTACATATTGAAATTGATAAAACTTTATTTAGTTATTTTCCTATGGTTATTTTGTAGAAGATGAATCAGGAAGATGCCTGTAGTTATCCTGAGGACCAGGTGAGAGTACATCCTAGTCAGCACTGTTAAGGATGTGTGTTACCACAGTGTTAAAGATGTGTGTTACCACAGTGTTAAGGATGTGTGTTACCACATACAGTGTTAAGGATGTATGTTACCACAGTGTTAAGGATGTGTGTTACCACATTGTTAAGGATGTATGTTACCACAGTGTTAATGATGTGTGTTACCACAGTGTTAAGGATGTATGTTACCACAGTGTTAATGATGTATGTTACCACAGTGTTAAGGATGTATGTTACCACAGTGTTAAGGATGTGTGTTACCACAGTGTTAAGGATGTGTGTTACCATGTTGTGCCATCAAATTCTCTAAAGATACAAAACAAAATATATCTATATCTAATGCGGAGCAGTCAACAGTTCCGGTATAACCATAAACCAAATATCCATTAAAAATTTCGCAATTATACACAACAGTATTATAGTGAGCATGAATACAGGTACATTAGACGAGGGTAATGTGTTTAAATCAAAGGACTATTTTCTGTGAGTTATTATTAATCTCCTGATGTTGATGTTTCAGCGCGTGGACCTGACACGAGACTCGCCCTGGGTGAGCCTGTTGCGTTGTCTGTCCTACATGAAGAGCTCCCCGGCGTGGCCTTTCCTTACCTCCTACATACCCAACGGTGTCGGCATGAGTCCCTTGGACACGGAAGTCTTCCAGGAAACTAAACCACCTGGTAACACCAATATCTTCCATCATTTACACAAAACCAGTGTAAAATATTTGGTTAATTTGCAGCTTCATATACTTAATGTAATGTTACCAGTCACTTGTAAATCAAAGGACATTTTGTTTTGAAAGGTCCTTTTCATAAAAAACTTAATGGGGAAAAAATACATGTAATATATGTTTAAGAAAGTTTTGTATGTTACTCTACCTAAAGTTTTGTATATTTGACAGTAATGTTACCCTACCTGAAGTTTTGTATATTTGACAGTGATGTTACCCTTCATCACGTTCTATATATTTGACAGTGACGTTACCCTACCTGATGTTTTGCATATTTGACAGTAATTTTACCCTACCTGAAGTTTGTACATTTGATAGTGATGTTACCCAACTGATGTTTTGTATATTTGACAGTAATGTTACCCTACCTGAAGTCTTGTTTATTTGACAGTGATGTAACCCAACCTGATGTTGTGTATATTTGACAGTAATGTTCCCCTACCTGAAGTTTTGGTTATTTGACAGTGATGTTTCCCTACCTGAAGTTTTGTATTTTTGACAGTGATGTTACTCTACCTGATGTTTTGTATATTTGACAGGGAGGTTACCCTACCTGATGTTCTGTATATTTGACAGTGATGTTACCCTACCTGAAGTTTTGTATATTTAACAGTGATGTACCCTACCTGAAGTTTTGTATATTTGACAGTGATGTTACCCTACCTGATGTTTTATATATTTGACAGTGATGTTACCCTACCTGATGTTTTGTATATTTGACAGTGATTTTACCTTCTAGAAATTTTGTATATTTGACAGTGATGTAACCCAACCTGATGTTGTGTATATTTGACAGTGATGTTACCCTACCTGAAGTTTGTACATTTGATAGTGATGTTACCCAACTGATGTTTTGTATATTTGACAGTGATGTTACCCTAACTGAAGATGTGTATATTTGACAGTGATGTTACCCTACCTGAAGTTTTGTATATTTGACAGTGATGTTACCCTACCTGAAGTTTTGTATATTTGACAGTGATGTTACCCTACCTGAAGTTTTGTTTATTTGACAGTGATGTTACCCTACCTGAAGTTTTGTATATTTGACAGTGATGTTACCCTACCTGATGTTTTGTATATTTGACAGTGATTTTACCTTCTAGAAGTTTTGTATATTTGACATTGATGTAACCCGACCTGAAGTTTTGTATATTTGACAGTGATGTTACCCTACCTGAAGTTTTGTATATTTGACAGTGATGTTACCCAACTGATATTGTGTATATTTGATAGTGATGTTACCCTACCTGAAGTTGTGTATATTTGACAGTGATGTTACCCTACCTGCAGTTTTGTATATTTGACAGTGATGTTACCCTACCTAAAGATTTGTATATTTGACAGTGATGTAACCCTACCTGAAGTGTTGTATATTTGATAGTTATGTTACCCTACCTGAAGTTTTGTATATTTGACAGTGATGTTCCCCTAACTGAGGTTTTGTATATTTGACAGTGATGTTACCCTACCTGAAGTTTTGTATATTTGACAGTGATGTTACCCTACCTGAATTTTTGTATATTTGACAGTGATGTTACCCTACCTAAAGTTTTGTATATTTGACAGTGATGTAACCCTACCTGAAGTTTTGTATATTTGATAGTTATGTTACCCTACCTGAAGTTTTGTATATTTGACAGTGATGTTACCCTACCTAAAGTTTTGTATATTTGACAGTGATGTAACCCTACCTGAAGTTTTGTATATTTGATAGTTATGTTACCCTACCTGAAGTTTTGTATATTTGACAGTGATGTTACCCTACCTGAATCCGTTCACTGATGCAGACAGTACAACAGAGATGGCTTGCAGAGTGCCTGCTGATACGCTAGAGGAAGCTGAGCTTGACGAGTTCGTGGATTTCTCTCAGACTCCAACCATCTTCCTAGCCATTAGAAACATCTGTGTTACACTATGGAATTTAAATATTAAAGTAAGCAGCTATATATACTTTACATTTTGTTATTAAACAAATTCTTTGTACCATTCAGACTAGGACACCTTGATACCTTGTTACCTAGGATACCTTGTTACCTAGGACACCTTGATACCTTGTTACCTAGGATACCTTGTTACCTAGGACACCTTGACACCTTGTTACCTAGGACACCTTGTTACCTAGGACACCTTGACACCTTGTTACCTAGGACACCTTGTTACCTAGGACACCTTGACACCTTGTTACCTAGGACACCTTGTTACCTAGGACACCTTGACACCTTGTTACCTAGGACACCTTGTTACCTAGGACACCTTGACACCTTGTTACCTAGGACACCTTGTTACCTAGGACACCTTGACACCTTGTTACCTAGGACACCTTGTTATCTAGGATACCTTGATACCTTGTTACCTAGGACACCTTGTTACCTAGGATACCTTGATACCTTGTTACCTAGGACACCTTGACACCTTGTTACCTAGGATACCTTGACACCTTGTTACCTAGGACACCTTGTTACCTAGGATACCTTGATACCTTGTTACCTAGGACACCTTGTTACCTAGGACACCTTGACACCTTGTTACCTAGGATACCTTGTTACCTAGGACACCTTGATACCTTGTTACCTAACGACATGGGAAGACACCATCTCTATGAGCCTTAGATCACCTGGTCAGCCAAACCGCTGAAGTTTTATTTCATCCATCCTTTCTCCATCAAAATTATTCTGGAAATATCAATTACTTTGAAAAAATGATAAGATTTCATTTATTTGGATCAGGTAATGAAAGGTTGTTTAAAGGAGGATGTGATTCACCTAGAGGAATAAGATGAAACCTGGATTTAATCTTTAAAAAATCCAGTTTGAATAAACGGATGGTGTGGCCCCCCCCCCCCCGGGGGGGGGGGGGGGGGGGGGGGGGGCCAAAAAGGGGAAAAANAAAGGGGAAATAGAGGAAAATGTTTCTCCTTCTGTACAAATGAAGAGATTCAAACCAAATATGGTCTGAAGTATGCTAAGGTAATAAGTCGCAATTTGTATAAACTGAGGCTGTGGCCCCCCTTTTTGGCAGAATGGTGCATGTGAGGCCCAATAGGGGAAATAGAGGAACAATTCCAAATCCTTCTCCTTTTGTACCAATGAAGGGATTTTGACCAAACTTGTTCTAGAGTGTCTTTGGGAAAAAGGGATTCAATTTTGTGTAGTTTTCTTCCAGACCAACCCCTGGAGACTACCTTACTGGGACATAACATTGAAACTCTCATCTTCTTGGTGTCTTATCCACAATTATGTACACTGATTATATTTGACTACAGGGTAATTCTCCATTTCATCAGATCAGTTTTGAGCCAAATTTGTACAATGATCCAGTCGTTGTCCTAACCAAGTGCTGTTATTTTAATTCTTTGGGTCAGTGACATATCTATAGGATGGCTTTTTTACAATGATCCTGTCGTTGTCCTAACCAAGTGCTGTTATCTTAATTCTTTGGGTCAGTGACATATCTATAGGATGGCTTTTGTACAATGATCCTGTCGTTGTCCTAACCAAGTGCTGTTATCTTAATTCTTTGGGTCAGTGACATATCTATAGGATGGCTTTTGTACAATGATCCTGTCGTTGTCCTAACCAAGTGCTGTTATCTTAATTCTTTGGGTCAGTGACATATCTATAGGATGGCTTTTGTACAATGATCCTGTCGTTGTCCTAACCAAGTGCTGTTATCTTAATTCTTTGGGTCAGTGACATATCTGTAGGATGGCTTTTGTACAATGATCCTGTCGGTGTCCTAACCAAGTGCTGTTATCTTAATTCTTTGGGTCAGTGACATATCTATAGGATGGCTTTTGTACAATGATCCTGTCGTTGTCCTAACCAAGTGCTGTTATCTTAATTCTTTGGGTCAGTGACATATCTATAGGATGGCTTTTGTACAATGATCCTGTCGTTGTCCTAACCAAGTGCTGTTATCTTAATTCTTTGGGTCAGTGACATATCTATAGGATGGCTTTTGTACAATGATCCTGTCGTTGTCCTAACCAAGTGCTGTTATCTTAATTCTTTGGGTCAGTGACATATCTATAGGATGGCTTTTGTACAATGATCCTGTCGTTGTCCTAACCAAGTGCTGTTATCTTAATTCTTTGGGTCAGTGACATATCTATAGGATGGCTTTTGTACAATGATCCTGTCGTTGTCCTAACCAAGTGCTGTTATCTTAATTCTTTGGGTCAGTGACATATCTATAGGATGGCTTTTGTACAATGATCCTGTCGTTGTCCTAACCAAGTGCTGTTATCTTAATTCTTTGGGTCAGTGACATATCTATAGGATGGCTTTTGTACAATGATCCTGTCGTTGTCCTAACCAAGTGCTGTTATCTTAATTCTTTGGGTCAGTGACATATCTATAGGATGGCTTTTGTACAATGATCCTGTCGTTGTCCTAACCAAGTGCTGTTATCTTAATTCTTTGGGTCAGTGACATATCTATAGGATGGCTTTTGTACAATGATCCTGTCGTTGTCCTAACCAAGTGCTGTTATCTTAATTCTTTGGGTCAGTGACATATCTATAGGATGGCTTTTGTACAATGATCCTGTCGTTGTCCTAACCAAGTGCTGTTATCTTAATTCTTTGGGTCAGTGACATATCTATAGGATGGCTTTTGTACAATGATCCTGTCGTTGTCCTAACCAAGTGCTGTTATCTTAATTCTTTGGGTCAGTGACATATCTATAGGATGGCTTTTGTACAATGATCCTGTCGTTGTCCTAACCAAGTGCTGTTATCTTAATTCTTTGGGTCAGTGACATATCTATAGGATGGCTTTTGTACAATGATCCTGTCGTTGTCCTAACCAAGTGCTGTTATCTTAATTCTTTGGGTCAGTGACATATCTATAGGATGGCTTTTGTACAATGATCCTGTCGTTGTCCTAACCAAGTGCTGTTATCTTAATTCTTTGGGTCAGTGACATATCTATAGGATGGCTTTTGTACAATGATCCTGTCGTTGTCCTAACCAAGTGCTGTTATCTTAATTCTTTGGGTCAGTGACATATCTATAGGATGGCTTTTGTACAATGATCCTGTCGTTGTCCTAACCAAGTGCTGTTATCTTAATTCTTTGGGTCAGTGACATATCTATAGGATGGCTTTTGTACAATGATCCTGTCGTTGTCCTAACCAAGTGCTGTTATCTTAATTCTTTGGGTCAGTGACATATCTATAGGATGGCTTTTGTACAATGATCCTGTCGTTGTCCTAACCAAGTGCTGTTATCTTAATTCTTTGGGTCAGTGACATATCTATAGGATGGCTTTTGTACAATGATCCTGTCGTTGTCCTAACCAAGTGCTGTTATCTTAATTCTTTGGGTCAGTGACATATCTATAGGATGGCTTTTGTACAATGATCCTGTCGTTGTCCTAACCAAGTGCTGTTATCTTAATTCTTTGGGTCAGTGACATATCTATAGGATGGCTTTTGTACAATGATCCTGTCGTTGTCCTAACCAAGTGTTGTTATCTTAATTCTTTGGGTCAGTGACATATTTATAAATGGCTACCATGATGCTTATGTTTATGGAAGCATTTCAGCTTCTTTTTTATTTCAGATAATTAACAAAACAAACAGGTAATTGATACAGCCCTATATGTCTCTGCTTTACACGTGTGTTTGTGTCTGTTTATAACAGGAATGGTTGACGAAGGAGAAAGCGGCACCTTATGTGATATGTCGCGGTGTTAACAGAATCTATTGTGTAGAAAATTTGGACAAAATCTTGTGGTATCTTACCAGAAAAGGACTTATTAACTTTGGTCTAGTCTCCGTTCCAAAGGGATTACAGTTACCAAGTATTCAAAAGCTACCTAAGGTAAGAGCAGATGAATTACAGAGGGAGAAAATAACCTCCCTATGTCCCATTTCCTGATTACCCTCTTTCTCTATCATAGTTAATCAAAAGTTTTCTCTGGAAAAAAATTACAAAACTGCTCCAGTATCTTGAAATTGCAATAAAATAATGAATAGTTTTAAATAAAAGAACAGTTTTGTAACAAATAAAGTATTGCTAAATTGATTGAACTGTGTATGTAGAAAGAAAGGTATGCCCAGCTCAGTTATCTCAAACACTAGCTTTCTCTGATATTACTGACTTCAACATGCTTTGGTTGTATATTTGATTGACTAAGAGCTTTGACAAATTGTCTTATATTTACATTTACAACCTCAGACCTCTAAAACAACCCTGACTTCAGTGATAATGTATACTCGGAAAGCAGCTCAAGTTTGCCATAATGGCGGGTGAATTTATCATTAGAACGAACAACATAATAAACTTAATGAAAAAACTCATTAACGGTGAAATTGACACTGGGTGATTACAGATTTTACCAGCATAGGGCGAAAGTGTGGCTGGTCGAAAGTCTCCCTGTATTTAAACAGTATAACACTGGACTACTGTATTTTACATTGTCTTGCTTTTTAAAACGTTACAGAACTCGTCTGTGATAATTATTGGAGCTGGTGCTGCGGGCTTGTCTGCTGCTCGTCAACTCAGGAACTATGGAGTCCAGGTAAGTGTACCGGTAGTTTGACTGATCATGACCCTGTAAAGTGTGTTGTATGACCTTGTGACCTCTGGATAAAGCGTCACACAATCATTATTGAGACACTTCTATTTGTTTATAAATCTATATGTTTGAGTCCTGTGTATTATCAGGTTTTGCTAACTTCATTAACACCTGTTTGTAACTGTGTTTGTGCACTATCATCAGCCTTGTACTGTTTCCCTGCAGTAATACGAAGCAGTATTTTCAAACTATTTGTAATTACTTCATCATCTAGGACTTAAGTATTTCTTTGTTTGACCTCAGTATTTACTCCCATTACACTGATTACCCAAACATAACTGTGTTCCCTGCCACCGTCTCATCAAACTATAACAAATCTGTACATGATTATTTCGGAAGTCCTTTCATTATGAAATGGTTTGACTGTATTTGTAACAATGGTCCCTGATACCTCAAACTCTTTAATTTTTGATTATGTTGCCAGGTTACTGTATTGGAGGCCCGTGACCGCCTAGGGGGCCGTGTATGTGACGACCACACATTAGGAAGCTGTGTGGGCCGAGGGGCACAGGTGGTGGCAGGTTGTGTGTGTAATCCTATTACAGTCATGTGTCATCAGGTAGGTCAAAGGTTATAAGGTAGGTCAAAGGTTATGAGTAGGGTCAAGGGTTATGAGGTCGGTAAAGGGTTATGATGTAGGTCAAAGGTAATGAGATAGGTCAAGGGTTATGAGGTCGGTCAAAGGTTATGAGGTAGGTCAAGGGTTATGATGTAGGTCAAAGGTTATGAGTAGGGTTAATGGTTATGAGGTCGATAAAGGGTTATGATGTAGGTCAAAGGTAGTGAGATAGGTCAAGGGTTATGAGGTCGGTAAAGGGTTATGCATCCTCGAAATTCCAATCACCTTTGTTCTCTGCACCCCTGCATTATGTCATGGGCATGAGGCTAGTTATTATATAGGTTTCAGGTAAAAATAAAACACTGACCAATCGCTTTAAGTTGATAACTCCTTTGAGGATGTAGTGGAACTGGACTGGGTCAATAGTCAGCAACCAAGTAGCTTAATAGGTGGAGGAAACATCTAGAGTCTGAGGGTTCCAGGTTCAGACCCTGGTCTGGCTGTTGCATTTCTCTTCTCCTGCTACAAAGATAATACAGGAGTGACACCTATCTTTTGATGTGAATCAAACTAGACTAAGTGTACTTTACTCTACACAAGGTGGTGCGTACAGGACCTTTGATTTTTTTCTTGATGTATTCCTAGGTGGAGAACAATGAGTGAGTGTAACCCCTAGAATTACCAGGATGAGAGTTATGAGATAGGTCTACCATCTTTTGGTAACAAGCAATGAAGGCACTATCTAATCATGTTTGGGACTCAAAGTGAATATTTTAATGGTGGGTAAATACAAACTTCTGACGAAAGAAGCATACGTTTTGTTTTCTTACTGTACGTTATCGGTCTTTTGACACCTATTATCATCATTTATTGTTGTTTAACTTCTAATCTGAAACCCAATTCTACTGACCCATTTTTGGGGAATATCAAAGTTTTACTTTAAACACAAACAATGTACATAAACATATTTCAAAACTGATGGATCTTATTGACGATTTGGGGGAAACATATTGGGATCAGTGCATAGTTCTGCATAAGCATGCTACCAGGATTAGTCAAAGTATCTGTTCCCGTCCCTCCCAAGTATCTGTTCCTGTCCCTCCCAGGTATATGTTCCTGTCCCTCCAAGGAACCTGTTCCTATCCCTCCCAGGTATCTGTTCCTGTTCCTCCCAGGTTTATTTTCCCGTCCCTCCCAGGTATCTGTTCCCGTCCCTCCCAGGTATATGTTCCCGTCCCTCCCAGGTATATGTTCCTGTCCCCCCCAGGTATATGTTCCCGTCCCTCCCAGGTATCTGTTCCCGTCCCTCCCAGGTATATGTTCCCATCCCTCCCAGGTATATGTTCCTGTCCCTCCCAGGTATATGTTCCCGTCCCTCCCAGGTATCTGTTCCCGTCCCTCCCAGGTATCTGTTCCCGTCCCTCCCAGGTATATGTTCCTGTCCCTCCCAGGTATATGTTCCCGTCCCTCCCAGTTATCTGTTCCCGTCCCTCCCAGGTATCTGTTCCTGTCCCTCCCAGGTATATGTTCCCGTCCCTCCCAGGTATCTGTTCCCGTCCCTCCCAGGTATCTGTTCCCGTCCCTCCCAGGTATATGTTCCTGTCCCTCCCAGGTATATGTTCCTGTCCCTCCCAGGTATCTGTTCCTGTCCCTCCCAGGTATCTGTTCCCGTCCCTCCCAGGTATCTGTTCCCGTCCCTCCCAGGTATCTGTTCCCGTCCCTCCCAGGTATCTGTTCCCGTCCCTCCCAGGTATATGTTCCTGTCCCTCCCAGGTATATGTTCCTGTCCCTCCCAGGTATCTGTTCCTGTCTCTCCCAGGTATCTGTTCCCGTCCCTCCCAGGTATCTGTTCCTGTCCCTCCCAGGTATATGTTCCTGTCCCTCCCAGGTATATGTTCCTGTCCCTCCCAGGTATCTGTTCCTGTCCCTCCCAGGTATCTGTTCCCGTCCCTCCCAGGTATATGTTCCCGTCCCTCCCAGGTATCTGTTCCCGTCCCTCCCAGGTATCTGTTCCCGTCCCTCCCAGGTATCTGTTCCCGTCCCTCCCAGGTATCTGTTCCCGTCCCTCCCAGGTATCTGTTCCCGTCCCTCCCAGGTATCTGTTCCCGTCCCTCCCAGGTATCTGTTCCCGTCCCTCCCAGGTATCTGTTCCCGTCCCTCCCAGGTATCTGTTCCCGTCCCTCCCAGGTATCTGTTCCCGTCCCTCCCAGGTATCTGTTCCCGTCCCTCCCAGGTATCTGTTCCCGTCCCTCCCAGGTATCTGTTCCCGTCCCTCCCAGGTATCTGTTCCCGTCCCTCCCAGGTATCTGTTCCCGTCCCTCCCAGGTATCTGTTCCCGTCCCTCCCAGGTATCTGTTCCCGTCCCTCCCAGGTATCTGTTCCCGTCCCTCCCAGGTATCTGTTCCCGTCCCTCCCAGGTATCTGTTCCCGTCCCTCCCAGGTATCTGTTCCCGTCCCTCCCAGGTATCTGTTCCCGTCCCTCCCAGGTATCTGTTCCCGTCCCTCCCAGGTATCTGTTCCCGTCCCTCCCAGGTATCTGTTCCCGTCCCTCCCAGGTATCTGTTCCCGTCCCTCCCAGGTATCTGTTCCCGTCCCTCCCAGGTATCTGTTCCCGTCCCTCCCAGGTATATGTTCCTGTCCCTCCCAGGTATATGTTCCTGTCCCTCCCAGGTATCTGTTCCCGTCCCTCCCAGGTATCTGTTCCCGTCCCTCCCAGGTATCTGTTCCCGTCCCTCCCAGGTATCTGTTCCCGTCCCTCCCAGGTATCTGTTCCCGTCCCTCCCAGGTATCTGTTCCCGTCCCTCCCAGGTATCTGTTCCCGTCCCTCCCAGGTATCTGTTCCCGTCCCTCCCAGGTATCTGTTCCCGTCCCTCCCAGGTATCTGTTCCCGTCCCTCCCAGGTATCTGTTCCCGTCCCTCCCAGGTATCTGTTCCCGTCCCTCCCAGGTATCTGTTCCCGTCCCTCCCAGGTATCTGTTCCCGTCCCTCCCAGGTATCTGTTCCCGTCCCTCCCAGGTATCTGTTCCCGTCCCTCCCAGGTATCTGTTCCCGTCCCTCCCAGGTATCTGTTCCCGTCCCTCCCAGGTATCTGTTCCCGTCCCTCCCAGGTATCTGTTCCCGTCCCTCCCAGGTATCTGTTCCCGTCCCTCCCAGGTATCTGTTCCCGTCCCTCCCAGGTATCTGTTCCCGTCCCTCCCAGGTATCTGTTCCCGTCCCTCCCAGGTATCTGTTCCCGTCCCTCCCAGGTATCTGTTCCCGTCCCTCCCAGGTATCTGTTCCCGTCCCTCCCAGGTATCTGTTCCCGTCCCTCCCAGGTATCTGTTCCCGTCCCTCCCAGGTATCTGTTCCCGTCCCTCCCAGGTATCTGTTCCCGTCCCTCCCAGGTATCTGTTCCCGTCCCTCCCAGGTATCTGTTCCCGTCCCTCCCAGGTATCTGTTCCCGTCCCTCCCAGGTATCTGTTCCCGTCCCTCCCAGGTATCTGTTCCCGTCCCTCCCAGGTATCTGTTCCCGTCCCTCCCAGGTATCTGTTCCCGTCCCTCCCAGGTATCTGTTCCCGTCCCTCCCAGGTATCTGTTCCCGTCCCTCCCAGGTATCTGTTCCCGTCCCTCCCAGGTATCTGTTCCCGTCCCTCCCAGGTATCTGTTCCCGTCCCTCCCAGGTATCTGTTCCCGTCCCTCCCAGGTATCTGTTCCCGTCCCTCCCAGGTATCTGTTCCCGTCCCTCCCAGGTATCTGTTCCCGTCCCTCCCAGGTATCTGTTCCCGTCCCTCCCAGGTATCTGTTCCCGTCCCTCCCAGGTATCTGTTCCCGTCCCTCCCAGGTATCTGTTCCCGTCCCTCCCAGGTATCTGTTCCCGTCCCTCCCAGGTATCTGTTCCCGTCCCTCCCAGGTATCTGTTCCCGTCCCTCCCAGGTATCTGTTCCCGTCCCTCCCAGGTATCTGTTCCCGTCCCTCCCAGGTATCTGTTCCCGTCCCTCCCAGGTATCTGTTCCCGTCCCTCCCAGGTATCTGTTCCCGTCCCTCCCAGGTATCTGTTCCCGTCCCTCCCAGGTATCTGTTCCCGTCCCTCCCAGGTATCTGTTCCCGTCCCTCCCAGGTATCTGTTCCCGTCCCTCCCAGGTATCTGTTCCCGTCCCTCCCAGGTATCTGTTCCCGTCCCTCCCAGGTATCTGTTCCCGTCCCTCCCAGGTATCTGTTCCCGTCCCTCCCAGGTATCTGTTCCCGTCCCTCCCAGGTATCTGTTCCCGTCCCTCCCAGGTATCTGTTCCCGTCCCTCCCAGGTATCTGTTCCCGTCCCTCCCAGGTATCTGTTCCCGTCCCTCCCAGGTATCTGTTCCCGTCCCTCCCAGGTATCTGTTCCCGTCCCTCCCAGGTATCTGTTCCCGTCCCTCCCAGGTATCTGTTCCCGTCCCTCCCAGGTATCTGTTCCCGTCCCTCCCAGGTATCTGTTCCCGTCCCTCCCAGGTATCTGTTCCCGTCCCTCCCAGGTATCTGTTCCCGTCCCTCCCAGGTATCTGTTCCCGTCCCTCCCAGGTATCTGTTCCCGTCCCTCCCAGGTATCTGTTCCCGTCCCTCCCAGGTATCTGTTCCCGTCCCTCCCAGGTATCTGTTCCCGTCCCTCCCAGGTATCTGTTCCCGTCCCTCCCAGGTATATGTTCCCGTCCCTCCCAGGTATCTGTTCCCGTTCCCCCCAGGTATATGTTCCTGTCCCTCCCAGGCATCTGTTACCGTTCCTCCCAGGTATCTGTTCCCATCCCTCCCAGGTATATGCTCCCATCCCTCTCAGATCAATGGAAACAATTGAGATTTCAAACACATCACTATATTTACATACAAAGGATATGATCAGCTACGAAGCAGAGGAGAAGTGAGACCAAGTCCAAATGTAATACTACTTTAGTGAGAAGACTTTGTCCGGTTGCTTAATTTTCCAGGTGATTGATATAGATTGCATGCAATGCTTAGCCTTGTTTTTGATTGGTACCATAATTATGTAATACCTGATATTTGCAGGCTGGCTTAGGTATGAAGGAGATCGGGGAGGGTTGTGACATCATCAGTGAGACCGGACAGACAATCCCTAATGAGATTGACCGACGAATGGACTTTCACTTCAATGCTCTGCTGGACATCATTGCAGAATGGCGGAGAAACAAGGAAGCTGATCAAGATGTCAATCTGTTAGGTAATCTACGTAAAGTCGGGTATTATGGGTAATCTACGTAAAGTCGGGTATTATGGGTAATCTATGTAAAGTCAGGTTTTATCGATAGTCTATGTAAAGTCGGGTATTATGGGTAATCTACGTAAAGTCGGGTATTATGGGTAATCTATGTAAAGTCGGGTATTATGGATAGTCTACATAAAGTTAGGTATTATGGATAATCTATGTTAAGTTAGGTGTTATGGATAATCTATGTAAAGTTAAGTATTATGGGTAATCTATGTAAAGTTAGGTATTATGGGTAATCTATGTAAAGTTAGGTATTATGGATAATCTATGTAAAGTTAAGTATTATGGGTAATCTATGTAAAGTTAAGTATTATGGGTAATCTATGTAAAGTTAGGTATTATGGGTAATCTATGTAAAGTTAGGTATTATGGATAATCTATGTAAAGTTAAGTATTATGGGTAATCTATGTAAAGTTAAGTATTATGGGTAATCTATGTAAAGTCGGGTATTATGGGTAATCTATGTAAAGTCGGGTATTATGGATAATCTACATAAAGTTAGGTATTATGGATAATCTATGTAAAATCAGGTATTATGGGTAATCAGTGTAAAGTCAGGTATTATGGGTAATCTACGTAAAGTCGAGTATTATGGGTAATCTACCTAAAGTCAAGTATTATGGGTAATCTGCGTAAAGTCAGGTTTTATGGGTAATCTATGTAAAGTCGGGTATTATGGGTAATCTACGTGAAGTCGGGTATTATGGGTAATCTATGTAAAGTCGGGTATTATGGATAGTCTACATAAAGTTAGGTATTATGGATAATCAATGTAAAGTTAGGTGTTATGGATAATCTATGTAAAGTTAAGTATTATGGGTAATCTATGTAAAGTTAGGTATTATGGGTAATCTATGTAAAGTTAGGTATTATGGGTAATCTACATAAAGTTAGGTATTATGGATAATCTATGTAAAGTTAAGTATTATGGGTAATCTATGTAAAGTTAGGTATTATGGGTAATCTATGTAAAGTTAGGTATTATGGGTAATCTACATAAAGTTAGGTATTATGGATAATCTATGTAAAGTTAAGTATTATGGGTAATCTATGTAAAGTCGGGTATTATGGGTAATCTATGTAAAGTCGGGTATTATGGATAATCTACATAAAGTTTTTGTATTATGGATAATCTATGTAAAATCAGGTATTATGGGTAATCTATGTAAAGTCAGGTATTATGGGTAATCTACGTAAAGTCGAGTATTATGGGTAATCTACCTAAAGTCAAGTAATATGGGTAATCTACGTAAAGTCAGGTTTTATGGGTAATCTATGTAAAGTCAGGTATTATGGGTAATCTATGTAAAGTAAAATATTATGGGTAATCTACGTAAAGTCAAGTTTTATGGGTAATCTACCTAAAGTCAGGTATTATGGGTAATCTACCTAAAGTCAGGTATTTTGGTTTATCTACCTAAAGTCAGGTATTATGGGTAATCTACATAAAGTCAGGTATTATGAGTAATCTACTTTAAGTCAGGTATTATGGGTTATCTACATAAAGTCAGATATTATGGGTAATCTATGTAAAGTCAGATATTATAGGTAATCTACGTAAAGTCAGGTATTATGGGTAATCTACCTCAAGTCAGGTAGTATGGGTAAACTATGTGAAGTCAGGTATTTTGGTAATCTACCTTAAGTCAGATTTTATAGGTAATCTGCGTAAAGTCAGGTATTATGGGTAATCTACCTAAAGTCAGGTATTATGGGTAATCTACATAAAGTCAGGTATTGTGGGTGATCTACGTAAAGTCAGGTATAACGAGAATGGGGATTTTTTTGGGGCCAAAATTTTGCCACTTTCTCTTTGATTCAGATAAATTACACATTCTAAAGTGAAATAATCCTCCATAGATAAGGATGTCTTACACTTTAAATGATACTTTGAAATAAAAAAATCAGTTTTCTGTACAAGGCGGAAAATTCCCCAAAAAATAAACGTACATCGTATTTACTAGAAGTACCACTGGCAGCTGTCCGAGGAAAAGTGCTTGTGGAACATGATTTACCATGCACAACAGTAGGTTATGAGAAGTTTGATTGACTGGAAATGTTTCTCCAAGTTAATCCTATCCTACATGTTTTTACAGACAAAGTGAAGGAAATGCACCAGCAGTTTAAAGAGGAATCCCAGCTAACTTTCACAGAGGTAAAGCAGAACATTTCTACTAACGAACTAACATAACTCTAATAACCCAGATAAAGTATAAAGTGGTCTGGAGTAGGTACGACAGTGTCCACACCTCTAATAACCCTGATAGAGCATATAATGGTCTGGAGTGGGTACTACAGTGTCAGCACCTCTAATAACCCTGATAGAGTATATAATGGTCTGGAGTGGGTACTACAGGGTCAGCACCTCTAATGACTCTGATAGAGTATAAAGTGGTCTGGAGTGGGTACTACAGTGTCAGCACCTCTAATAACCCTGATAAAGTATAAAGTGGTCTGGAGTAGGTACTACAGTGTCCGCACCTCTAATAACCCTGATAGAGTATAAAATGGTCTGGAGTGGTTACTACAGTGTCAGCACCTCTAATAACCCTGATAGAGTATCTACAGTGTCAGCACCTCTAATAACCCTGATAAAGTATAAAGTGGGCTGGAGTAGGTACTACAGTGTCCGCACCTCTAATAACCCTGATAGATTATAAAATGGTCTGGAGTGGGTACTTCAGTGTTCGCACCTCTAATAACCCTGATAGATTATAAAATGGTCTGGAGTGGGTACTACAGGGTCAGCACCTCTAATGACTCTGATAGAGTATAAAGTGGCCGGAGTGGATACGACAGTGTCCGCACCTCTGATAACCCTAATGGAGTATAAAATGGTCTGGAGTGGGTACGACAGTGTCCGCACCTCTAATAACCCTGATAGAGTATAAAATGGTCTGGAGTGGGTACTACAGTGTCCGCACCTCTAATAACCCTGATAGAGTATAAAGTGGTCTGGAGTGGGTACTACAGTGTCCGCACCTCTAATAACCCTGATAGAGTATAAAGTGGTCTGGAGTGGGTACTACAGTGTCCGCACCTCTAATAACCCTGATAGAGTATAAAGTGGTCTGGAGTGGGTACTACAGTGTCCGCACCTCTAATAACCCTGATAGAGTATAAAGTGGTCTGGAGTGGGTACTACAGTGTCCGCACCTCTAATAACCCTGATAGAGTATAAAATGGTCTGGAGTGGGTACTACAGTGTCCGCACCTCTAATAACCCTGATAGAGTATAAAGTGGTCTGGAGTGGGTACTACAGTGTCCACACCTCTAATAACCCTGATAGAGTATATAATGGTCTGGAGTGGGTACTACAGTGTCCACACCTCTAATAACCCTGATAGAGTATAAAGTGGTCTGGAGTGGGTACTACAGTGTCCACACCTCTAATAACCCTGATAGAGTATAAAATGGTCTGGAGTGGGTACTACAGTGTCCACACCTCTAATAACCCTGATAGAGTATATAATGGTCTGGAGTGGGTACTACAGTGTCCGCACCTCTAATAACCCTGATAGAGTATAAAATGGTCTGGAGTGGGTACTACAGTGTCCGCACCTCTAATAACCCTGATAGAGTATAAAATGGTCAGGAGTAGGTACTTCAGTGTCCGCACCTCTAATAACCCTGATAGAGTATAAAATGGTCTGGAGTGGGTACTACAGTGTCCGCACCTCTAATAACCCTGATAGAGTATAAAATGGTCTGGAGTGGGTACTACAGTGTCCGCACCTCTAATAACCCTGATAGAGTATAAAATGGTCTGGAGTGGGTACTACAGTGTCCGCACCTCTAATAACCCTGATAGAGTATAAAATGGTCTGGAGTGGGTACTACAGTGTCCGCACCTCTAATAACCCTGATAGAGTATAAAATGGTCTGGAGTGGGTACTACAGTGTCCGCACCTCTAATAACCCTGATAGAGTATAAAATGGTCTGGAGTGGGTACTACAGTGTCCACACCTCTAATAACCCTGATAGAGTATAAAATGGTCTGGAGTGGGTACTACAGTGTCCACATCTCTAATAACCCTGATAGAGTATATAATGGTCTGGAGTGGGTACTACAATGTCCAGTATAAAGTGGTCTGGAGTGGGTACTTAAGTGTCCACACCTCTAATGACCCTGATAGAGTATAAAATGGGCTGGAGTGGGTACTACAGTGTCCGCACCTCTATTAACCCTGATAGAGTATAAAGTGGTCTGGAGTGGGTAATAAAGTGTCCACACCTCTAATGACCCTGATAGTGGATAAAATGGTCTGGAGTGGGTACTACAGTGTCCGCACCTCTAACAACCCTGATAGAGTATAAAATGGTCTGGGGTGGGTACTACAGTGTCCGCACCTCTAATAACCCTGATAGAGTATAAAGTGGTCTGGAGTGGGTACTAAAGTGTCCACACCTCTAATGACCCTGATAGAGTATAAAATGGTCTGGAGTGGGTACTACAGTGTCCGCACCTCTAATAACCCTGATAGAGTATATAATGGTCTGGAGTGGGTACGACAGTGTCAGCACCTCTAATAACCCTGATAGAGTATAAAATAGTCTGGAGTGGGTACTTCAGTGTCCGCATCTCTAATAACCCTGATAGAGTATATAATGGTCTGGAGTGGGTACGACAGAGTCAGCACCTCTAATAACCCTGATAGAGTATCAAATAGTCTGGAGTGGGTACTTCAGTGTCCGCAACTCTAATAACCCTGATAGAGTATATAATGGTCTGGAGTGAGTATATAATGGTCTGGAGTGGGTACTACAGAGTCCGCACCTCTAATGACCCTGATAGAGTATATAATGGGATGGAGTGGGTACTACAGTGTCCACATCTCTAATAACCCAGATAGAGTATAAAGTGGTCTGGAGTGGGTACGACAGTGTCTGCCCCTCTAATAACCCTGATAGATTATAAAATGGTCTGGAGTGGGTACGACAGTGTCAACACCTCTAATAACCCTGATAGAGTATAAAATAGTCATGGTCTGGAGTGGGTACTACAGTGTCCACACCTCTAATAAACCATATAGAGTATATAATGGTCTGGAGTGGGTACTACAGAGTCCGCACCTCTAATGACCCTGATAGAGTATATAATGGGATGGAGTGGGTACTACAGTGTCCACATCTCTAATAACCCAGATAGAGTATAAAGTGGTCTGGAGTGGGTACGACAGTGTCGGCACCTCTAATAACCCTGATAGATTATAAAATGGTCTGGAGTGGGTACTACAGTGTCCGCACCTCTAATAACCCTGATAGAGTATAAATTGGTCTGGAGTGGGTACTACAGTGTCCACACCTCTAATGACCCTGATAGAGTATAAAGTGGTCTGGAGTGGGTACGACAGTGTCTGCACCTCTAATAACCCTGATAGATTATAAAATGGTCTGGAGTGGGTACTACAGTGTCCGCATCTCTAATAACCCTGATAGAGTATAAAGTGGTCTGGAGTGGGTACTAGAGTGTCCACACCTCTAATAACCCTGATAGAGTATAAAGTGGTCTGGAGTGAGTACTACAGTGTCCACAGCTCTAATAACCCTGATAGAGTATATAATGGTCTGGAGTGGGTACTACAGTGTCCGCACCTCTAATGACCCTGATAGAGTATATAATGGTCTGGAGTGGGTACTACAGTGTCCGCACCTCTAATAACCCTGATATAGTATAAAGTGGTCAGGAGTAGGTACGACAGTGTCCACACCTCTAATAACCCTGATAGAGTATAAAGTGGTCAGGAGTAGGTACGACAGTGTCCACACCTCTAATAACCCTGATAGAGTGTATAATGGTCTGGAGTGGTTACTTCAGTGTCCGCACCTCTAATAACCCAGATAGATTATATAATGGTCTGGAGGGGGTACTACAGTGTCCACACCTCTAATAACCCTGATAGAGTGTATAATGGTCTGGAGTGGTTACTTCAGTGTCCGCACCTCTAATAACCCAGATAGATTATATAATGGTCTGGAGTGGGTACTACAGTGTCAGCACCTCTAATAACCCTGATAGAGTATTTAATGGTCTGGAGTGGGTACGACAGTGTCCGCACCTCTAATGACCCTGATAGAGTATATAATGGTCTGGAGTGGGTACTACAGTGTCAGCACCTCTAATAACCCTGATAGAGTATTTAATGGTCTGGAGTGGGTACGACAGTGTCCGCACCTCTAATGACCCTGATAGAGTATAAAGTGGTCTGGAGTGAGTACGACAGTGTCTGCACCTCTAATAACCCTGATAGATTATAAAATGGTCTGGAGTGGGTACTACAGTGTCCTCATCTCTAATAACCCTGATAGAGTATAAAGTGGTCTGGAGTGGGTACGACAGTGTCAGCACCTCTAATAGCCCTGATAGATTATAAAATGGTCTGGAGTGGGTACTACAGTGTCCACACCTCTAATGACCCTGATAGAGTATAAAATGGTCAGGAGTGGGTACGACAGTGTCCACACCTCTAATAACCCTGATAGAGTGTATAATGGTCTGGAGTGGTTACTTCAGTGTCCGCACCTCTAATAACCCAGATAGATTATATAATGGTCTGGAGTGGGTACTACAGTGTCCACACCTCTAATAACCCTGATAGATCATAAAATGGTCAGGAGTGGGTACTACAGTGTCCACGCCTCTAATGACCCTGATAGAGTATAAAATGGTCAGGAGTGGGTACTACAGTGTCCGCACCTCTAATAACCCTGATAGAGTATATAATGGTCTGGAGTGGGTACGACAGTGTCCGCACCTCTAATAACCCTGATATGGTCTTAAGTGTGTACGACAGTGTCCCTGCTGTAACATTCAAGTAAGTTGGATCCATAAAATATAATGTTATTGGACAACATTGCTAAACAGAACACTAACATGCCTTCAGCACAAATGTGGTGGTATTTCTGATCAGCCAGATGTCAGGATAATGGGGTGGGATTTCTCTTTAATTTTTGTGTCCCGATGCGGATTTCTTAATGTGGTTGAATTTATAAGTAACCCAGTATTACTTATGTTACATAAGTCATATAAAGTCCAGGAAATTCTTAAATGAAATTGTTCTTGAAGCACCTTGTTTATTTTTTTTCCCATGGATATTTCATGATTGATATATCCTGATAAAATATTGATATGTTGAGGAACATGGAAAAAAATATGGCAGTGAAAGTAAAATAAAAGTTATTTATGTCGGGAGATGAAATATCAGGTGACACAGTCGCCTGGTGTTGTTGTCCTCTCAGTAGGTGGGTGTTGACTTGAAGGATGTTGTTTCAGTAAGTGTGTGTTGAAGTGAAGGATGTTGTTTCAGTTGGTGGGGGTTGACTTGAAGGATGTTGATTCAGTAGGAGGGTGTTGGCTTGAAGGGTGTTGTTTCAGTAGGGGGGTGTTGACTTGAAGGATGTTATTTCAGTAGGTGGGTGTTGACTTGAAGGATGTTGTTTCAGTAGGTGGGTGTTGACTTGAAGGATGTTTTTTCAGTAGGTGGGTGTAGACTTGAAGGATGTTTGTGTAAACTACTTTCAGGAGGAAGAAAACTTGCTGAACTTCCACATAGGAAACCTTGAGTATGCGTGTGGATCAAGTTTACAGCATGTGTCCGCCCTCAGCTGGGACCAAAACGAGGAGTATCCACAGTTTTCTGGACCCAACCTTCTACTCACCCAGGGATACTCCGCTCTCCTACACAAACTGGCTGATGGCACAGAGATTGTCTATGATACAGTGGTAAGTATAGGTCCTAACCTGTGTGTCTATGATACAGTGGTAAGTATAGGTCCTAACCTGTGTGTCTATGATACAGTGGTAAGTATAGTTCCT